>NC_085877.1:4615208-4642708 GCF_034702125.1 Engraulis encrasicolus
CAATCTGTGATGCGGGGCGAGGGACTTGCCTGACTTCGTCATTGTCCCGCGGTGAGATGCAGAAGTGTAGTCCAAATGGGTTTTTTGAGTTGGTTCGGCAACGTGTTGGTTCCATTTAGTGCGGGGGCCGTGATGAGAGGAGATGAGGTGATGGAGGGGTGACGGCCATGCGTGCGCACCTGAGGTGTGATGTTGTGGGAGCACTTAATGTGATCAGGCCTGCGCTGGAGTGTTTATGGGCCAGGCAGGCGCTGCACTCAGATCACTGATTCACTCTGATCTAATCTGACTGGAGCTACTCTGTGCGCTTATCCATTCTCCTCTTCTCCTCTGTGCACTTCTCCGTTCTCTTCTCCTCTTTGCTGTTCTTATTTTTCCACTCTCCTTCTCCGTACTCATCTTCTCTCATTTCCTTTCCCATTTCCCTCTTCTCTTCTCTTTTCTTTTCTTTTCTTTTCTTTTCTTTTCTTTTCTTTTCTTTTCTTTTCTTCTCTTCTCTTCTCTTCTCTTCTCTTCTCTTCTCTTCTCTTCTCTTTCTTGCACTCTTCTCCTCTACCTC
This sequence comes from Engraulis encrasicolus, assembly GCF_034702125.1. Classification (NCBI taxonomy): domain Eukaryota; kingdom Metazoa; phylum Chordata; class Actinopteri; order Clupeiformes; family Engraulidae; genus Engraulis; species Engraulis encrasicolus. The sequence goes on from NC_085877.1 coordinate 4,615,768, forward strand.
TGCTGGACAGGGCAGGGTATAGGGTTGCGTTTAGGGCAGTGTGTGTGTGTGTGTGTGTGTGTGTGTGTGTGTGTGTGTGTGTGTGTGTGTGTGTGTGTGTGTGTGTGTGTGTGTGTGTGTGTGTGTGCGTGCGTGCGTGAGTGAGGAAGCATGTGCATGTGTGTGTGGGTGAGCGCAGCGGGGCGTATGACAGGACGGACAGAACCGTCTGCAGTGTCAGCAACACCTGACGCTCCACTCGGCCAGCTATACAACCTCTCTCTCTCTCTCTCTCTCTCTCTCTCCCTCTCTCTCTCTCTCTCATATCACTTTCTATCCCTCTTTCTTTCTCTCTCTCTCTCTCTCTCTCTCTCTCTCTCTCTCTCTCTCTCTATCTATCTCTCTCTCTCTCTCTCTCCCCTCATCTATTGAACGCTACCGCGGAAGGCGCTGTGACCCACTGGCTGGACCAGTGCCAGGGAGGAGCATGCGATGCATTGTGTATTCTACTGCCCTGACCTTTTCATGCTCATTTATATTTGGGCAGTGGCTTTTGCATCTCTGTTTCAACCCCTTCCCTTCCCTTCCCTTCCCTTCCCTCCCCTCCCCTCCCCTCCCCTCCCGTGTGTGTGTGTGTGTGTGTGTGTGTGTGTGTGTGTGTGTGTGTGTGTGTGTGTGTGTGTGTGTGTGTGTGTGTGTGTGTGTGTGTATGAGAGAGTGGGTGTGTGTGTGGGTATGTGTGTGTGTGTGTGTGGGGGGGGGGGTGGGGGGGTCGGTGGCTGACGCAGCTGGCCAGCCTGACCCAGTGCACCGTATACTCTTCCACACACGGCTGCTCTGTCCTTCCATGATTGGCCACCTAATGTCCTTTATCTTGGCTTTTAAGGTTTTTATTTTATTTCACCTCTTCTGTAACAGGTTAAAGCCCACACATCCAAATGCCATTTTGGATTGAGATCTTTGTATTCCATTGTTATTCATAAAATGCACTATAACTGTTACCGTAGTATGTAAGGCACCCATAGACTTTTGCCATTTTCAATTGCTTACCATTCACAGATCTTTGTATTCCACTGTTTTTCATGAAATATGCTATAACTGATTCTGCAAGACGCCCATACCTGTAGACTTCAGGCCATTTTCCATTGCTTAGCGTTCAGTGTATAGACTAGATCCTGGGGCTTTAGACTGAGATCTTAATTAGTGTTGCACTGATGCAACATGGTGATTTGTAAGCCATTTCTTCTCTTCTCTTTACTGTTGAACGGTGCAGTTATTCAGCTCAGGTTCATCCATTGGACACAGGGGGGCTTGAGGCCAAGGCCCTGACCAATCGAATAGCTTTTCACTGACCATCCATCACAGAATCACTGAAGAAAAGAGGTGACTGTTGGCCCAATATTGATCTGTTGGGTTCAGGGGCACCACCAATGAAGTTAAGGCCATTCTAAGACCATGTATTCACATGGATACCTTGAGGATACAATTGATAGGTTTGTTAATAGATAAGGTGGTGTGCAAAGTTCCTGTGTTCTCCACTAGACTAGCTCGCATATAGTGATCCTGGTTTGTGGTACATGTTTGCTGTTGTACTTTCAAAAGCTGCAATTGATGTATTGGCAAGTCTGTATTCGCAGTATCTTTGCGCATAAATTGAGGCAGGGAGAAAGAATATATGAGAGCAAACCGAAAGGACGAGACACAAAACCAACAACAACAAAGGGGGAGACAGAAATAAGGCCGCACTCTGAACAAAATATTACCCTATTCCGTTATGCTTTACAGCCCCCTTGTCATCTCCTAATCTAATCCTGACATGGAGAGGAAACAGCTCCCACCTCAAGACAGTGCTCCAAAGATGACGTGGCACCGAGCATTAATTTCCACACTGGGTGTCCTCAAACAAGGGCGCTTCTCAGAGTGAAAAAAGAAAAATCGAATTGAGACGATAGCTGACATTTTCATTGCACTGTCAGGAAAATGCATAAAAGCCACACGTAGAAAAGCCACAGGCTGAGAGGACATGAGGTTGAAGTAGGTGGCAGAGGTCTTTGATGCTGGAGAGAGAGAGAGAGAGAGAGAGAGAGAGAGAGAGAGAGAGAGAGAGAGAGAGAGAGAGAGAGAGAGAGAGAGAGAGAGAGAGAGAGAGAGAGAGAGAGAGAGAGAGAGAGAGAGAGAATAGTGTCTAATGACTTTAATGGAATCGACCTCTAAAATGAAATCTATTTCAGATTTCAAAGGTAGATTGAATTCTTTGCTTATGCTACTGCCTTATGTGTTGTAGTGCAGCAATTCTCTGACATGATCTACGGTACATTCATCTGGCTTTGAAGGTAGTCAATGACTAATGACAGTATTAGGTAGGCATGTACACTCTTAATTCATTCAGAATGTGCCATGTGTTTTCTGGTTTCCTTGACAACATGACATCCTTTTCCACTCCAATGTGATGATGCACAGTGCTGTGCTATAGTCGTATCGGAAGGGTTGGCTCTCCTCCCTCTTCAACTCCTCTCTGACCCAGCAAGAGGTGAGGTGTGTGTGTGTGTGTGTGTGTGTGTGTGTGTGTGTGTGTGTGTGTGTGTGTGTGTGTGTGTGTGTGTGTGTGTGTGTGTGTGTGTGTGTGTGTGTGTGTGTGTGTGTGTTTGTTTGTTTGTGGGGTGGGGGGTGGAGTAATGGGGCAACATGCCATCGTGTCACTGTTAGAGGTTAATGTCAGGAAGGTCTATCTACTTGATTTTGCTTCAATAGCGAAGGTATTATGGGTAGAAGGGATTCATCAAGTGTGCCACTTAGTACTATTAAGTATGTCATTGTAATACAACCATATACTGTAGGCATGGCCATACTACATTCAGAAGCAAGAACATAATAGGACATTTTCCAATTCACCTAAGAACTGGTCCAAACTGAGTGTTAGCTGTGAGTTCATTGGTGATCTCCATACCAGGCTGATGAGCTGTGCTAATTAGAATTACTGAATGTCTGAAACAATTGGGCACTGCATATTGATGTACTGTAGTTGCTCCTCACTGCTTATGTAATTGACTTCTCTATACAGCTGATTTTACAGCCTGTGTTTTTGGTAGTCGGGAGGGACATGTAACCCTGAATAATGGCTTGCATCATCAGATTCTTAGAATATTAAAAATGTCACAGAGACGCTCATTAAATAATTCAGGACTTTTGAAGGTGTCATCAGGTCTGGCCCTCCTCATTGCAGTTCCATTGGCTGCTGTGTTATTCTCAGGTGCAATTGCAGACTTAGTGTGAATATTACCTTCCTAGAGGGAGAACTTTTGATTCATTACTGGATTAAGAGAGCTTGTACTGGTCTAGTCTAGACTAGTCTATTGTTCTTCACGTGGAGAGAGAGAGAGAGAGAGAGAGAGAGAGAGAGAGAGAGAGAGAGAGAGAGAGAGAGAGAGGAGGAGAGAGAGAGAGAGGAGAGAGAGAGAGAGAGAGAGAGAGAGAGAGAGAGAGAGAGAGAGAGAGAGAGAGGCCCTGTGCGATATTCTCAGCTATTGTACTTGAGGAAAGTTTTTTGAAATGTTTAATTGGGTTTGGAATACTTCAGTACACAGTGTACAGTGGTGCTCATATGTTTACATACCCCAGCAGAATATACGCTTTCTCTGCGATTTCTCACAAAATATGAAGGATTACACAAAACCTTTTTTGATCTCAACATCATTGAGCCATTCAGGGGAAACCTCAAATGTGAGGTTCCAGCAAGACACCCAAAAATATTATAGGAAACAACCATTCTGCCAGGAAGAATGTGTTGTTTTGTCATCTGAGAACAGTAAGAGCCTTATCCACAACTACCATAAACAATTTAGAGCGGTCCCTGATGTTAAACAGGGCCATATTCAGCATCAGAATCTAGGGTATGTAAAGTTTTGAACAGGGTCATTTGGATAGTTTGGGTTGTGATCATGCTTTTGAAAGAGTAAACACAGAAGATTGCTAATAAATATCTCGAGCCAGTCACTAGTAATGTGTTACAGCCATTTTGATACTTTTTATGTTTTGGCCTTATAAGATAATATTTTGGGTTAAATGTAAGATATTTGATTATTATGTGGAAGATTAACTGAATGGTTATGGACGGATTATGTTTAGTTTTTGTTTTTATGTTTATTACTTTAAGTGACGGGTGACCTTTTGGGATGACGTCATCTGTCATATGGCATTTAGCCGGGTTTTGGGTTGTTTGGAGTTGAATGGGGAAACGCAGCCCGGTCTGTCACATTATTTCGACCGTACTCACTTAAATCTATCACTGTTTCATATTACCTTCATTTAGTTGGACTGTCTTCTTTATTTTAATTGAGGTTTCATTCATCACTTTTACCATTCTGAACAACAATAAATACTTTTGCACCGTACGATTGAGGAGTGCGCGTCCTGAAATCCCAGCCGAGGCCTAGTGCTTTTCCATTCCTTGGAACATCGAAAATTGCACTAACAAAAGTCGAAATAATTTGGATTGCTGGATTTGGACAACTGGAACCGTGGACTACGCTACTGTGTCATTCGAAACTTGATGAAGGTCATCAACCGTGAGTAATGCGGTTTTAAAGCAACTTCGGCCGCCGTGCCAATGTAACGCGGAAGCAAAGAAAGCAAAGTGTTGGCTGTGCGTAAAGTGTTATTGGACGGTTGTGGTGCTTGACATTGGGCTTGTAAATGGCAAATATGGAAGTGGAAGTGCAAGATGTGAACAATGGGCAAGAAGCAATTGAATTTGAACAAGAAAAGAAATTGTATAAGTTGATTAGAAGTCGGCGAGGAAAGTTGAGTGTGTTAACCAGGAAGCGCAGCAAAATCAATGCACTGATCGAAGCCGGTGACCCCTCGGATGAAGTTAAAACAGCACTTGAAAGCTTCGTGTTATTTTTGGATGAGTTTGGCCAGGTGCACGAACATGTACAATCTTTGTTGAGTGAGGATGAAAGAGAGGACGATCACACGGATTGGTATTGGCCCAAAGTAATGAGCTTCAATGAATTTGTAAAAGGTGTTGAAATGTGGCTGAATGCTGACGATGTGGAAGTGAATGAGGGTGAAAAAGTGAATGTTTGTGAAACAGAACAGCAAACCGAAGTAACTCATGAGCATGAAACCTTGGTCTCCCCACATGACAGCGTCTCACAGGTGGCGGCAAAAAAGTCACCGAGTGTAGCCTCTAGTCGGGGCAGTAACGTTTCCAAAGCGCTCTCGGACACGCGCGTGGAGCGCGCTCAATTAATGGCGCAGGCTGACGCGCTTGACAAAGAACTTAACTTAGAGGTGCAAGAACTGAAATTAAAGAATGCAAAAAAGAAACTCGAACTTGAAACAAAAGTGGCACAAGCCGACGCTAAAATACAAGTCCTGCAGGAATATGAAGCGCCTGGTGCTCATTTCACAACACCGTCTGGTACCTCAACTGAATACATAATTCCAACCACCAAAGGAAAATGCCAAACAAAACAACCCCCTCAGCACAGCACCGCAAGTAACACCACAAGTAAAGTCAAACTCAGTTTCAGTCCAACAGTTAAAACAGAACAAAACTCAATATCTTTACATGCCACTAAACAAATCCCTGCGCAGAAGGCGCAACACAATGCACCAAACGACACCAACTTTCTCGAGGTGATGAAAAAACAAAATGAAATAACAGAAATGCTGGCAAAACAAAACATGTTATCACAATTACCACAACGAGAAATTCCTGTTTTCCATGGTGACCCACTTCAGTACAGAACATTTATACAATCAATTAAACAGACCATCGAAACCAAAACAGACAATATGCAACAAAGGCTTTTCTTCCTGGAACAGTACACATCTGGAGAGGCAAGGAACCTGGTCAGGAGCTGTTTCCATTTACCACCGGACCAAGGCTATAAGGAGGCCAAAGAACAGTTGGAGTGGCATTTTGGAAATCACATAAAAATCTCATCTGCTTACCTGGATAAGGCATTGACATGGCCACACATCAAGGCTGAGGATGCAGCAGCACTGAGGTCATATGCAATATTCCTCAAAACATGTCACAATACAATGAAAGAAATGAACTTCACCTCGGACCTGGAAACACCATCCAATTTAAGAATTCTCGTCTCTAAGCTACCATTCGGGCTCAGAGAGAAGTGGCGCACTGTTGTCAGTAACATATATGACAAGCATAAACAAAGAGCATCTTTCAATGATCTACTTGCATACATTGACAAGCAAGCACGCATCATGCTGGACCCAGTTTTTGGAGAGTTACAGACCACACCCGACTCAAAACAAAAGAAAGTGCCCACTGACACCAACAAAACAAGCAGCTTTGCCACTACTGCCACACCAACACCTGGACAAACAAATACACCTCTACCAAGTAAACAAAAAAGCCCAAGTGCACTTACAGTCCCATGTCTGTTCTGCAACAAAAGCCACCCCATGACTATGTGCGACAGTTTCAAATCAAAACCAAATGATGAAAAAGTACAGTTCATGAAGGATAATGGATTATGTTTTGGATGTGTGCAAAAGGGACATCTAAGTAGGGATTGTAAGCAGCGCCTGCAATGCACAACCTGCAACAAAATGCACCCTACCATCTTGCACATACCAAGCAATGACAATCAAAGTGAACCTCAAGCTGAGGAAAGTTCAGACTCCGTCTTGTCCATGGCAACTGGAAGCAATACTGGGGCCGGCACGTGCGCTCTGCCTATTGTGCCTGTCAAAGTTCAAATGGAAAACGGAACTAAGTGCGTTGAAACATATGCATTTTTGGATGCGGGGAGCTCGGCAACCTTTTGCACGGAGGAGTTAGCCAAAAAGCTCACCGCCCCTGGAAAAAGAACAAAGATCAAATTAAAAACAATAAATCAAGAAAAAATCATACCCACAACCAAAATCTCTGGAATGGAAGTAGCTGCATTGGACTCCAACACTTACCTCAAACTCCCAGATGTTTACACACAAACACAAATTCCTGCAACACACCACAACATACCAAAGCAAAAAGACATAAAGCCATTCTCATATCTGAAGGAGGTTGACATCAAGTCCATCAATGCCGGCATTGGGCTTCTGATAGGTGTCAATGCCCCAAGAGCATTAGAGCCCCACAGGGTTATCAACAGCATTGGCAGTGGTCCTTCTGCTGTCAAATCGACGCTGGGCTGGTTCCTGCTTGGCACAATATGCTCAGGTGAGAATGCAAGATGTTCTACCAGTATGGAGAACAGGGAAGCGGAACGACGGACAAACCCCTCTCCTATTGAGAGCGTAGGTAAGGCAACCTTATGTGGCACATCACCCATAGCCTCTCTTCTGTGCCAAGACCGGCCAAATGGGCCAGAAAAGAAAGAATGGTGTGCACTGGCCGCAGCAGCCTCGGATCCCGCTCTGCTACCAAACTGCTCTCTTCCCTCACACGGTCAACAAACACAAAACCAGTTACATGGAAATACACACTACGAGAAAGGTGTGATGGAAAGAAAGGACAAAATTATGAACAACTCGAATGGAAATGGACGAATTCAAACAAATGTGGTGGTCCCAAAACAAAATGGAAAGCAAGTCCTTTAAACAAACTGGAACCTGGAACTGGAAGTGGCATTGAACAGTACAGCAAAGACCCAGGGTGACTTATCCAGTCATCAAACAAACCAAATTACTTTGTGCCCCCCAACTTCTTAGAACCCTCGCTTGGCTGATTTAGTACAATATGGAATCTTGGAAGAATATGGAATCTTGGAAAGTTTGGAAATTATGGAAAAAAGAAAATGTGGAAAAATAAAACATGGGAACTTTGGGAAAATGCATTAAATGGATTAAATTCCCCTTATGCTTAAGTTAAATGAAAACAAATGGAAATGGAACAGATCCCATAGATCCCCCTTGCCCCAAGTCAATTATGGCCCCTGCAAAATGAAATGCAAAGACCTAGCTAAGTTGCCCTTTTTTTCTTTGATCTGAACCTGCAGGTTTCTCTCTCTCTCTTTTTCATTCTCTCTCTCTCTTTTCTTCGACTTGACTTGACTTGACCTGACTTGACGTTTCTCTTTTCCTTTCTCTCTCTCTCTTTTCTGTTTGTAGAACCCAAAGCAACGAATTGGAAAGGCCCATAACTAAGTTGTGCCTTTTACTTGAATCTGAGTGAATTCAAGCCCCTCTCTCCTTCCCTCTCTCCTCCCTCTTCCTCCTTTTTGTTTATTTGTTGTTTTCCTGGAAATGGGTTATTTACTTTATGAATGCAAAGCATGGAACATGGAAATTGAATGAATATACCTGTTTTGAGGTCTTATGATGGGTTATTACAATGTTATTACATGGTCATTGAAGTATGGTTTACTGATTGCTGGAGTATATGGTTGATGCATGACTTGCATATGAATTCCTAAGTTGATGATCATGATTTATGCATGAAATGATGGACAATTGCACTTAATGGACATTAATGAGAGACATTTGCTCTTGCATTTTTTTGGACATTTTTTGTCTGAAGACCTTTTTTCGTTTTTTGTCATGGACTATGAAAACAAGCGCACACGCACACATCCGCCCAAACATGCACACATACGTACTCATAAGCACACACACGGGGAAAAAAAGGACTTTTGATTTGTGCTATTGAAATAGACTTTGGGAATGGGTTGGGTATGTGATGCTATTGCTGATGCTGTGTCTATTATGCCATGTGTGATTTATGTACTCTGACGTTTTGTTGATGGCTGCTCCTTGGTTGATTTTTGTAATTTTGTTGGTTCAAAATTAGGGGCCGGTATGTTACAGCCATTGTGATACTTTTTATGTTTTGGCCTTATAAGATAATATTTTGGGTTAAATGTAAGATATTTGATTATTATGTGGAAGATTAACTGAATGGTTATGGACGGATTATGTTTAGTTTTTGTTTTTATGTTTATTACTTTAAGTGACGGGTGACCTTTTGGGATGACGTCATCTGTCATATGGCATTTAGCCGGGTTTTGGGTTGTTTGGAGTTGAATGGGGAAACGCAGCCCGGTCTGTCACATTATTTCGACCGTACTCACTTAAATCTATCACTGTTTCATATTACCTTCATTTAGTTGGACTGTCTTCTTTATTTTAATTGAGGTTTCATTCATCACTTTTACCATTCTGAACAACAATAAATACTTTTGCACCGTACGATTGAGGAGTGCGCGTCCTGAAATCCCAGCCGAGGCCTAGTGCTTTTCCATTCCTTGGAACATCGAAAATTGCACTAACACAATGAGTGAAAAAAAGGTTTTGTGTAATCCTTCATATTTTGTGAGAAATCGCCAAGAAAGCGTATATTCTGCTAGGGTATGTAAACATATGAGCACCACTGTATGTGTGTGCGTGGGTGCGTGCATGCGTACGTGTGTGCATCTGTGTCTGTGTGAATCCATGGACGGAGAGTGTGTACAGGATCTGTGTGTTTGAGGGGGTGGAAAGAAAGATTACGTTAGTTATTGTAATTGAAACTACTTGGTAGAGTGACACCTGCCTTCTCAACATTACTCCCTCTCCCGTTTCATAGACTGTAGTCTTTCAACACTTGCCTTCCGCCCTCTAACTGCATGGTGATATCGCAAAGGACTGGCTTTTTACTTACTGATTATTCTGTAAATGTCAGCTGCATATGCTTTTAATCTCTTTGCAGGGAAGGTTTTGAGGGAAAGGTAATAAATCCTATGCCTCTATATTCATTACAGATTATTTCTGGCTTTCAGAGTGATGTCGGATATTGGCTCTCTGTGTGGAGTATAGGGTGAGCTCAATCTTATCACAGGGACCATGAGGCTGCAGGAAACAAGCCAATATTTTTCTGCTTCCTTTTTATTCGTTTGATTGGTGGAAGCAGGGCAGGCATTGTGTCTTCAGATGTGTGTTTTCAACTGAAGAATGCAAGCTTAGTTCCTTGACTAATTAGAAGTGTGCTGCCAAAAACGTGTATTCCTTATTTTGCATAGTAATCGTATGAAAGTTTGCTGTTGTTTCCATTACTGATTTGCTTGGCATGACCGCCAGCCAAATGAAGGCGGGGTCCATTGCACTGTACTGTACGCAGGTGTACAAGCTTACTCTAATGCAAAACATCATGGCCACTCTTTTCCAACCCCGTGCTGTGTTATCCATTAGGAAAACAGTGATGTAATAGAAAAACAAAATCCTGATCAAAAGACTACCGCAAGGCACGACGCCGGTGTGTGAAAAGATAATCTTAGCTCAAACGAAGCGTGTCTGGCTGCCCTGAGGAGCTGAGGATGGAAGGGTGCTTTCTTATGCACACAGTGAGTAAGTAGCGTGTGGTGTGTGGTTAGTCTGCGTCTCTTGGGGAGAGACTGGTGAAACGGCTATTGCATAAGTGCAATATGCTCAATTAAAAACCAGGCCAAGTTATTGTCTTTCACCCGGCCGACTCACCCAACGCTTCGTCTGGAGCTCCTCCGTCTTATTAAAGCTTCTTGTCCCTGCTTTGTTCTTTCATTAAAGGAAGCCCGGTGCCGGTTTAGCTATTGCTATATGCATTGATTTCACAGCGATGAAACTTTCCAGACCTTTTCCCGAGGCTGCAGCCAGTGCAGCTCCTCACCGGATCTCCACATAAATCATCTATCCTCGTGCTGAGCCGTGCAGCCACCAAAACAAAGGCAGCTGGATGAGGAAATCAATGTGTGACCTAGCTCAGGAAGATGGTGAATAAATTGGATCCACATGGGTGGACTATCATCCTTTACAATTTTAAGAAATGTTGAGATGCACTTGCTCTTTGCACTTGGACTTGCACTTGCTCTTGCTCTTTTGTGGCACTTTGTTTTTTCTTCCTATGCATTGATAGTTTTTAGTTTTGCATTGACATAAGGGGTATGCGAGTTCTTTTCGACTGGTCATGAGATCTGAAATTATATGTTCATGTTTTTTTTCCCCAGAACTTCCCATGTATGTATCTTTGTGGTGGAGTTCTTGTTTATCTGACACTTACTGTACCTCACACTTTTATGCATTAGCGTTGGGCACTGTTCGTGCTGGCATGACACACTCACTGAGCGATAGCTGTTTGTCTCCATGTGTGAGATACTGCCATCTGTTTTTGCCTCGACAGACAACATGCAGCCACCTCAAGATCAAGAACTAAGTGTGGTGAGTTTCCAGGAACAAGTTTTGGCAAAGGACGCGCTCAACTTCTTGGAAAAAACGAAAGTCTTTGGGTGCGCAATAAAATGTATCAACTTTAAGGAAGAAAAATCCGCACTCACAAACTGCGTCTTACCACGCACTGATGAAGTCTTGATAGCCGAAACGCGTTTGCTTTTTGGACATGGTGGTAATATAAATAAATAATGAGACGCAGTTTGTGAGTGCGGATTTTTCTTCCTTGAGTTTCCAGGAACCCCACGACCCACAGTGGGTTGCATCAGAAGACTTTCCTCAGACGACTTTCCTCATTAGCGCCCGAATAGATTTCCTTTACAGACAGACAGACTAATGGAGCCATGTCCAATGTGTATGTTAAGGTTTCCAATCCTGACACATCTACACGGCCCACCTTTGCTAATTGCTACCGACATGGGCCACCTTTCAGGTTGAGGCTCGGGAGGTGTCTCGGTACCTTTGCCCAAGGCTGGACTGGGATTGAAAAAGCAGCCCAGGCATGGTCCAGGAAGACAGATGCTGAGGCACTCAAGGTTGCAATTTTTTTTACTTTTTTATTTGGCTACAATGCCTACGCATTTCGGCCCTTATGGCCTTCTTCAGGGCGTATCAAGACAGTCCAGGCATTTTTGTCATAGAGCAGCCCCTCATACACAGTCCCCTGCTTCTCTACGATATTGTTACAGAGTTACTCAGACTCCACTCTCTATGTTTAAGATTGACCAATGGGCTGTCGCTTTTAAATTGAGGGCCGGTCTCTAAGAGAAAAAAAACCCAGTATCGGCCCCTAAGGACTGTCGGCCCACCGGGAAAATGTCCTGTACGCCAGATGACCAGTCCAGCCCTGCCTTTGCCTCCCTAGGAAGCCGCGGTGTGGCCTTCAAGTCAGGGGAGGGTATCCGAAGTCACAGTCATTAGATTGATGTGAACAACACAAACACACAGCACCACTCTGGGGCCTCATTAGCAGATAGACTGGCTGGCTTAATATCCAAATATCTTTCCCTACTTGATCCAATTTACTGAGATTGGGTGCCACTTGTCAGGTACATTTAGCAGGCTTCTCCCTGAGGAGAGCGGTTGTTAGCATTGCCACGCTCTGAATCCTCCAAAAAAAGCTTCCCTGTCCTGGCTCAGCTGTCAGCTAACTCACTGTCACTGATAATAATTGGCTTCATTTTGAGATTGTGTGGCCCCTGCTTTAGGTTGTCTATTTGTTCATAGAGCGATTTTTTATGGTAGTTTGGTAAGTAATGTATATGAAGAGGTTTGGCAGGAATGTGAAAAAGTAGTGACAAGGTTCCTAAGTCACAGTCGAATATCAAGTATTCCACATAACTTGGTTCTACCTGTCTGTGGATACACATGGCATTTCACTTTTTTAATCTTCCACCTGGCTGAAGGCATGCACTAATTAGAATCAGCAGATTTAGTGAATAGCTGTAATAAATACATATAGTATGTGGTAGACCTACTAGATTGTAACATCTGAATCAGGAGACAAGGAATTTACTTTGTATATCAGTCTGTTGTCTTTATGTGTCTTGAGAAAGAAACTTTGGCAGATGGAATGAAGTAAGAATCACAATTTTATCAACTCACTAGGGAAACATATGTCTATTTTTATAGTGTGTACGTGTGAGAAAGAGAGAGAGAGAGAGAGAGAGAGAGAGAGAGAGAGAGAGAGAGAGAGATAGAGAGAGAGAGAGAGAGAGAGAGAGAGAAGAGAGAGAGAGAGAGAGAGAGAGAGAGAGAGAGAGAGAGAGAGAGAGAGAGAGAGAGAGAGAGAGAGAGAGAGAGAGAGAGAGAGAGAGAGAGAGAGAGAGAGAGAGAGAGAGAGAGAGAGAGAGAGAGAGAGAGATAGAGAGAGAGAGAGAGAGCGAGTGTGAGGGAGAGAGAGGGGGGGGGGGCAACTTAGTAAGTTTGAACTATATTATTAGCTCACAAAAGTTTGTTGAACCAGATGGGTGACTCACCCAACCCACCTATTTTGGGGCTGTATTTGTGACTAAAATCAAGAGATTTAAACCTCATTCTCCTCAGCGGAATACAGACGGACAGAAATCCAATCTCTCCTGGCAGCAGGAGTCCCTTGAGTGCTTTCAACCGTCCGAGTGCTTTTTTGAATACCTCTTGACAGAAGCCTTGCGTAAGCAATCTGGCCCCTGCTTGACAAGCACTCATTTCTGTCCACAGACCCACAACTGCTGAATGGCCCCTATATTACTAATTCAGTGTGTACTCAATGTGCCACTTATGACAGCATTATGGGTCTGGCTCTTCAGCTTATCCTGCTCGACTTCATCATAATTCATACTGTATTATTTTCTCCTCTCTGTGAGAAATGTCACTATGTTTTTCTTGACTGGACATAGTGCCCCTCAGAGTTCTGCTGTAGAGATTCCACTTGGATCCATTATGATCAGTGGGACACTGCACAGCACTGTCACGACCCTCACGTCAGGCAGTGATGGCTTTCTCTCTCTCTCTCTCTCTCTCTCTCTCTCTCTCTCTCTCTCTCTCTCTCTCTCTCTCTCTCTCTCTCTCTCTCTCTCTCTCTCTCTCTCTCTCTCTCTCTCTCTTTCTCTACCGAGTGCGTTTTGGACCACACAGTGCGAGCCTCGGAGTCCCCACAGCGCACCTTTTCACGCCCTTTCAGCTCTGTGTCAGTGTGTGGTGTGTACCTGCGAGGATAAGCCGACAGAAATAACCACTGAACGGACGAGCTCTCATCATTATTTTCGAGAGTGAGAGAAAGAATAAGGGAGGAGAAAAGAGGGGAAAAAAAGACTGACTGAAAGGCAAGCAGATTGAAAAGGGAGAAAATAGAAGTATAATGGCAGAGAGAGTGTGAGATATAGAGAGAGATGGAGACAGAGAGAGAGAGATGGACATCAAATAAGGGAGAGAAAAGAGAGAAAATGATGAAGTGTGACAGGGGGAAAGAAAGAGAGGAAAGAGAGAGAAAAAAAGAGAAAGCGAGAGGTAGAGAGGAAGAGAAAGGGAGAGATTGTGAGTGGGCAGAAGGTGGATTAAAGCTCCCTCCCGCTGCTGTGGTAGCAGCACCACGGCACTCTGGGAAAGAAAAGAGGTCTGAAATGTGTCTGCCCTCCCTCCATTCCGAAACGCCCCCATGTATCCTACCACCTCGTTTCTCCAAGGCATGCCAGGAACGACAGCACAGAGCACCGTAGGCCCCCTTCCCTCTCTCCCTCCATCCTCTCTCCATCCTTTCCTCCACCCTCTCTGGCCTCCTTCCCAATGTGCCTCCAATCTGCTTTGTTGTGTAAGGAATGGTTTGCAAGAAAAAAAATCCCAGGCATTAAATAAACACTATAAGGTGTCTTACGGAGGTGGAGGAGTCTTTGGATGGATCTAGTGGTTAGAGATTATGGGGGTTGATATGTCCTCCGTGCATCGGAAGCACGCACGGCTGACTCCGCAGAACTCATTGCGTGGATTTGCAAGACAATGTGCAACTTGAGGCTTTTTTCTTCTCAGCAGGCTTTTAGATCTGTGATTTGTATGGGGTGTGCAGTGTTGAAGTGTTTCCTTCCCTCTCTGGTTTTTAATGCTTTTGAAGTGGAGCTACTGTGGTAGTTCGTCTTGTCTTGAATAGTTGGGTCTTGTGATGTCAGAAAATAATTGCAGTTCTTTTGGCACGCTCAGTGTTTCCCTTTGTGGACAGGCAAAACAATCTGCCTGCTGAGAGACAAGATGTGAGAGCAATTATCTGTGTGTGTGTGTGTGTGTTTGTGTGCCTGTGCGCCTTGCCTTGCCTTGCCTTGCCTTGCCTTGCCTTGCTTTGCTTTGCTTTGCTTTGCTTTGCTTTGCTTTGCCTTGCTTTGCTTTGCTTTGCTTTGCTTTGCTTTGCTTTGCTTTGCTTTGCCTTGCCTTGCCTTGCCTTGCCTTGTTGTACGTACGTGCGTGTGTGTGTATGATGTGCGCTTGTGTGTCGGTGTGTGTGTCTGTCTGCATGTGTGCATGTGTTTATGCATGTGTGCGTGTGTTTATGCCTGTGTGTGTGTTTATGCATGTGTTTATGCATAGTGTTACATGTGCGCATGGGTGTCTGCATGTGTGCGTGTATTTACAGTATGCCCGTCTACATGCACACGTGCTATGTGTAGACTGGTACTCACACTTGACTGCAATTACCTCACACTTACAGCAGCCACCAATGTGTGTATGTGCGTGTGTGTGTGTGTGTGTGTGTGTGTGTGTGTGTGTGTGTGTGTGTGTGTGTGTGTGTGTGTGTGTGTGTGTGTGTGTGTGTGTGTGTGTGTGTGTGTGTGTGTGTGTGTGTGTGTGTGTGTGTGTGTGTGTGTGTGTGCACGTGTGTGTGTGTGTGTGCACGTGTGTGTGTGTGTGTGCACGTGTGTGTGTGTGCCCGCGTTTGCAATAAACTAGTACAATACAAACGAACTGGCTTTAGAAACATTATAAACCGTACAGATCGATTGCTTCTGCATGGCCCAGATTAGGCAGATTTGTGTGTAATCAAACCACTTCCTCTGCAGATAACTACTGCCAAACCTCACCCTTTGGTCTGACTGACATGAAGAGAATTGTGCTAGCAGAGAGTTGGTCTGATTGTGTACCCAGGCCAGGACAGGCCTTATAGCACGTGTTGCTGGTGGTGAAGTGGATGATGTGGGGAAGCTGACTATCTCAGTGGTCTCAGTTGTCCCGTTTATTCCCAACCTTAATTACTGTGGATGTTCAATTCCAAAACACATTCAGTATGACTTATCAGTTCTGCGAGCCATTAATCAAGGAGCCCTTTATGAACTTTTTCAGCAAGAGTTGCTGGCCCGATGAGTTCCCTAAGCAAAGTCTTCATCTACTTAGAGTTGTTTTTGTTTTCATTGTGAATGTTCTCATCCCTGCCTCGTTGCCCCCTTCTTCCTGGAATCGTTCATTCGTATGGTAAACATGTTTACAGGAAATTCATCGATGGCTCTTTCCACTAGAGACCATGTTGAGTGGGAGTGGAGACCTGCTTCCCTATCTTTTACTGATCCGTATCGCATCGCGTCGCCTAGAGAATTGAAGCTAATGGGAGGAAACGAGCCCCTTTTCATTCACTAATGGACACCTTTCACAACAAAACTTTCTCGTTCTGTCAGTCCACGGAGAGACTGCAGACTGGCTGAGATGACTTCACACCGCTTTAAAAATCATTGTCGGCACCAGCAATAGTCATTAAAAACTTTGTAAGTGTTCAGGAACTTTGCAAGCCTCCAGAAATCTCTTCAATAAATGTCTGCGCAAGGGATTTTGCAGTTTCCCTATCTGAGTGGAGAGCTGGAGATCTCCTTTTTCTTAACGGGATAAAACTTTTGAATATGTCGATATTGAGTCTGTGTGTGACTCATCTTATTTTGACACAGAGCCTTCAATAAAGCTTATGTAATTGTCTCTCCTCAGATCGCATTCTCCAGGTGTCTGCTCTTGCTGTATCCTAGACATCTCCTCTCCAGGGACGGTGCTATTGGTGGGGCAAGCAGGGTATTTGACACAGGGCCCTCCTGTATTGGTGGTAGTGGCCCCATTATGACCTTGACAGTACCTTGACAGGCCCAATTATGACCTTGACAGGCTGTATGGGGGCCCTGTCAGTATTTTGCCCTAGGGCCCTGTGTGCAATTGTTCTGCTACTGTTCTTCTCTATCAGCATTATAGCACTTTGTTGTTGTTGTTGGTACAGTTTTCACATTTTTCTGCTTTTACACCGGAACAGTTATTGCCCCTTTGCATCCTACAGAAGTGACTAATGGTGTTTGTTCAATTATCATAATGGATGAGAGAAAGGTAGGCTAACTTATTTCAATAAATTAAGTCTTTTGCAAGCAGTGTACAAATCCACCCCTCTTTTCTCCTCAAGTATGTTCTGTTTTGTGTTTCTGTTGGATGTCCGTGCCCTCCTCTACACTTCATAATCAAACAATATCCAACTTCCACCAGTTTAACATTGGAAGTTGTCTGCAATCCTTTGATTTTAGATTTGGTTTTTTTGTGGGTACTACCCGCGCCTTGTTGATAGAATGACTGTGATGGAAATATTTTGGATTTTCTCCTGACTCCATGGCAGAGGGGCAAATTGTGTTGTTGTTCTTCCGATATGCAATCTGTACATTTTAACTGGTCCACAACCCCCCAAGACTGTTTGGGAAGCTCAGAGTGGACTGGGTTTCTGTGTTTACCAACCCACCAACACATTTGGAATATTTTTAGATTGACTTCACTGTATGCGCGAGGCACTACGTGAATGCAAATGTACAATTCACAAGTATAAAGAAAGAGAAGCCCTGTCTCTTTCCACATGACCCACTGGAAAGATACCCAGGTAATTATCCAAATAAGCTATCCTGTACGATCAACCTTCGTTTTCTGGCCAATGTCTCACTGCCACGTGTCTATAGCCCGTCTATTCAAACTGCCACATGTATGTAAAGCAGGCAGCTGCTGGTTCTAGTACAGTGACTAGAGTAACTGCCTGATTTTTTGTAAAGTATTTGTGAAGGGGAGAGCTATTGCTGGATGCCGGAGTAAAGGGAGATTCCTTAGATTCAGGCCAGCTGACTGGTGGAAATGGGATTGGTTTGCTGTGTGTTTGTGTGTTTGTGTGTGTGTGCGTGCGTGCGTGCGTGCGTGCGTGTGTGTGTCCCAGTGAGAGAGAGAGTTAGTCAGTGTGAATGTGTGTGTGTGTGAGAGCTGGGAATGGAGGATTGCTATCGTGTAAGTCTTATCATGTTGGATGATCATTTCTGTACACTGGCGCTTACCTCATCAGAGGGCCTGTCACAGGCTACAAATGATCTGCCAACACGGGGAGCGCCACACACACTTAACACATCAACACACACACACACACACACACACACACACACACACACACACACACACACACACGCACACGCACACACACACACACACGTACACAAATCTCCTTCTCACATTCTCACACACTCTTATCTCTCTCTCTCTCTCTTACACACACACACACGCACACACACACACACACACACACACACACACACACACACACACACACACACACACACACACACACACACACACACACACACACACACACACACACACACGTATACACGATCAGGGCTTTCCCAGGCAGGCAGTCGTCAGATGGAGGAGGCTCATCTGTGTGTCGTGACGCAGACTCCCAGGCAAAGGCACTGACTGCGATGGAGTGGAGTGGAGCGTGGTGTGGTGTGGTGTAGTGGGGCAGGCTACTCAGTGCATCAGACTGTGTAGCGAGAGAGTAATGGGAACGCCAGCGGACCTTAAACCGCACATTTTCGGCTCTGGGATTAAAGCGAGAGAGAGATTGGTGGTAGTGAGTCAAAAGAGAGAAAATGGGAGAAAAATTGGTGTTTTATTTTCCTCTTCTCTTTATGTTACCTAGAGTATTGCTACAATATTGCCCCGTACAGTATTCACCGCCAAGTTCCACCTCCTGAAAGGGATGCCTTTTCAACCCCGTAATACATCACGATAACCTATAAAGAACTCCTATAATCTCTCTCTCTCTCTCTCTCTCTCTCTCTCTCTCTCTCTCTCTCTCTCTCTCTCTCTCTCTCTCTCTCTCTCTCTACTTTATGTGAGAGACTGAAATGGACTCGAGTGTGTAACGATCCCGTGCCCTTTTCCATCCATTCCTCTCCTCTTTGGGGTCAGCTGCTGCGCTCTCCTGCCTGCCCACCTATTGGGGCCATGAATCCAGTCTAGTATGGGATGGCCCATTGGCGGCTTTTTATCATAATCTTTCCATAGAGAAGCACTCCGGCTCTGGCTCCGGCTCCAGCTCCAGCGGCAGCTGATCTGCCCACTTTATCGCTGTCATTTCTTATTCATGAGCTCGCCCATACGCACGGGGATCTGCTTTCTATGCAGAGAGAGTCAGGAGTCGTAGAGAGACGAGCAAGATCGCCTAAATGGCCCAAACTCCCCAGAGAGAGAGAGAGAGAGAGAGGGATGACTTGGCGGAGAGGAGGAAGAGAGAGTGAGAGAGAAAAGTGAAAAAGAGAAAAGTGGAGGAGAGGATGAAAGGGAGAGAGACAGAGATAAGCGGAGGTAGAAGAGTAAGGAAGATGAGGAATATTTCACATCGTAATGCCAGTTACCACAAAGGGGCTATTCATTCGTCTTCCCACAGATTTGTTTACTTTAGGTGGCTCCCGTATTGAAAGTGATTAAATGGTGATGTGCACTTTGTGCATTGCAAGGGATTGTATAAAGGGAAATGGGAGAAAAATCAGCCACTGAGGTTGAGCTGGAAGCCAGAATCCAAAAGAACAGAGAGCGAGAGCGAGAGACGCCCACACACACTTGGAGACAGGGTTTTTCATGCAGGCTCCAGTCACGCCACAGGTTGGATCAGGCCGGTAGACACACAATCTCCCACAGCAGGCTTACAACAACAAACACACCAGGCAAAGACGACCACGTTTGGGGGAAGAGAGAGATGACATACCCTCAGCACGGCAAAGCTATGGCATCGCAGTTGGTGGTTAGATGTAGTAGTTAGTGATGTTAGTTACTCACAGTTGATAGGGAGGACATTCTTCAATCCCTCTGGCGCATACGCATGTGGCCGATGTACCTAACTTAATTAGATCTCTTGGTGTTGTATTCTCACCCAATCTCACGATTGGTGACCCCCCCTGTTGTTTAGTCAGGGGGATGTGTCGATGACGTAGCTAATACTGTGGAGTTAAGATCACTTTGCACTCTACTCTCCTAATCTCAAGGCCTGCGGAGTTGCAGGTTTCAGGTTGGACTATGCACTGCAAAGCTAAACAGGAGGGTAAATACATTGCATTACTTTTAGTAGACACTTTCATCCAAAGTGACTCCTAAAAGAGGACATAAATTCTGATGAAAAGGACATAAACACAATAAACACTGAAGGTTATGGACACACACCGGTGGCAGCTGTTTTTTAGTGAATTGTTCTGAGTTATACTCCATAATGTGGAAACTTCTTGAGACTGGATGAATAGCTTCTCTGAATCGGATAGTTTCCAAGCTTTAACCTGTCATACGCACCCTGAGACGAGAGACTGTGTTGTCTTAGCAGGTACACCCTGCACCGCATAGGCTGCTTTAGCAAGGAACATTTTTGTGTGACCATTCCTGTCTTAACAGGCGCATCCGGCACCAAAATGGATTGCTTTAAAATTGAATATTTTTTCTCACTGCTGCATAAACAAAACTGTTAACATGCAGTATTTTGTACTTGGTGCTTCTGACAGAGTTTGAAGATGAGGGCTTTTTACAGTCAGTACCTGAACTTTAATGGTATGCTGGTGAGAGCAGAAGTCACCGATTTATTATTCTTGCCTCTTAAAATTGATCCAAACACTATGTACCTTATAATATACAACCACAGGTCTAAATAAAGCACTGCGGTCTATCTGACTATAAGGCTTCTTTATGGCTTCTGGTGACTTTTGTCAGATACAGAATTGTCCCATTTCAGGCGGCTCAGTATATCATTCACCTGTGCAGACTATTTTAGCTTGGGATTCAGCCAGAAGTTTTCTACCTCCCCCTTCTCCGGAGAGTGAGAGCTATTTGCAGCCAAATTGAAATAGCTCTTGTCAGAAGCCGATATTTATCAAAATGATTGCATTGTGAGTCTTGTCATTTCTTCATTTACTGTATCTGTGTTTCTGTACTACATAGACAAGCAGACAGACACACACAGCAAGACTGACACACACACATGCACACACACATACACATACACATGCACGCGCACGCACGCACGCATGCACGCACGCACAAACACAGGCACGCACGCACACACACACACACACACACAGTCTCTCAGTCTTGCTCTCTCATGCATCCACACAAGCGCGCACGCATGCACCCACAGATACACACAATCATACAAAGACATGCATACAAAGACACACACACACACACACACAAGCGCGTGCGCAAACACACACACGCACACACACGCGCGCACACACACACACGCGCGCGCGCGCGCGCACACACACACACACACACACACACACACACACACACACACACACACACACACACACACACACACACACACACACACACACACACACTCGCTCACACTCGATCACACTCACAAACACGCACACACATAAACATGTACAGAGACATGCACACACGCACACACACAACACACATTGTATCTCAATCTTGCTCTCTCATGCGTCCACATGCACAAACACACATCCACATGCACACCCACATGCACACAGACACACACATAATAAGACCTGTCCTGGCTGCCAGAGTTCCCCATGCCATGCCTGTGCTCCGGTGTTCTGCCCTCTGCTGATGCGATGTGATGAGGCCAATAAGGCTTCCTGAACACTCCTTAGCCCAGTGTAAGCACTTGGGTGACACCTCCTTGGCCGAGTGCCGCCTCTTACTCGCTCGCTCGCTGGCGTCCTAAAGGGAATCTCATTCATTATTCAATACAGCTCCTGCAGCATGCTACGCTACGCTACGCTACCCTCCTCCTGACTCTCAACATCAGATCAGCCTCACTTTTTTGGCCAGCCTCTGTGTCTGTGTGGCGGCTGCCTCCAACAATGCCACGTGGGCATCAGGATACCGAGAGCGGATGGAGGTAGATGGGCATCAGATCAGATTTACAGGGTTGGTAGAGCGGTAGCCTATATTGCTGTGGATGAGACACCAGATTCTACAGGTAACCTAATATCTAATTGGCTGTATTCTGTATGTGCATGGCTAAACCTCCATTGACTTTCAGCCTCATTTTTTGGCCAGCCTCTGTGTCTGTAGCAGCTACCTCCACAATGCTTGGTGGGCAGCAGATACTGAAAGCAGGAAGTTGTGGACAATGCCACATTGGATCAGAAGCAGAGGGCCAGCAAAGTTTTTGTGCGGTGAATGAAGTACCAGGTTCTTTTCACAGCTACGCACTGTGGATAGGGATGAGGTAACCTGACTAGAGATTAGGTTTGCCAATCTTGAAATACGGAATATTCCTTTATTTAGAAACAAAAGTACAGGTAGTATATAGGTGAAACGGGATGCAATTTCCCCGTGTTTCCATGAGAATCAACTCTAGTTTACGTACATGTAGGATTTGCCATTATTCGCCCCAGAATTCGTTAAAAGGCTGGAAATGGCATCTAATAAATACAACATTTTCTGGGGGAGGAGCCCTAGAGCCCTCGCATTTGCTATCTTACCCGAAGCACCAATGAGGCAGGGCTGTAGTACTCGAGTCCGGACTCGGCCCGAGTCCGGTCTCAAGTCCGTTTTTTTATGGACTTGGACTTGTCTTGGACTCGGTATTGTTTGGACTCGGACTTGTCTTGGACTCGGACAATGGTCTTGCCAAATTAAGCTTTTGGACTCGCCGGGTCTGTCATTAAGTTTTGTTTAGAACACTGGCCATCATAGATTGTAAAGTGGAGCTTGAAATCCAATAACAAACAAGTTTTGTCTTCACATCCATGCCATATAGGTTATCTTCTAAGGTTCACACTATTGACATTCATCCTTTTCATTGTCAAACACTGACCGACATGTGACTCGGACTTGACTTGGACTCGAATCTTTTTGGACTCGGTCTTGTCTCGGACTCGAACCTCTTTGGACTCGGACTTGTCTCGGACTTGACTAGTACTGGTCTTGGACTTGTCTTGGACTCTACAAAGGTGGACTTGACTACAGCCCTGCAATGAGGTGTTTCTTATTTTTCACCCGGGGAGTTTGCAACCTCACCTGACATTTACTAGGGCAAACTTCCCCTAACGGAGCAGCGTCAACCTCAGTTTTTGGCCAGCCTTTATATCTGTCTGTATGGCGGATGCCTCCACAAAGTGTTGTGGGCATGGAATACTGAAAGCCAATGGAAGTACTGTATAAAAAGTCAGGGTGGTTATAGTCATGTGGAAAACAACGTTCTGTTTTGGCCAGCCAGATCAGGTTCATCTTACCTGGCATTGATGCCATTTGTGTCCATGGCTAAACAACAGTTCAGCACATATGGTTGGGCTTTTGTTACATTATATTTATATTTATACCTGAGCTACAAATCATATTCTAGTGAAGGCATTTTTCACAACAGGCAATAGGTAAAACTATCCTCAAATACAAGCCTGCAGGTATAGTTGTTGGAGAGTTGGAGAGGTACATGCCATGACAGACTGTGCTTGTAAGAGAGGGTCTTGCTTTGTTTGGCTCACTGCAGGTATCCAGACCACATCACACCAAACAAAGGGAGTGCCCGAAGTGTGTCTGGAGAGGTGGCTTTGGTGATAATGGGAACATCTCACCTCAGCCCTTCACTGGAGCTCTGCCCAGAAAACCTTATCTGTAGACACCCTCAAAACTTACAGCAGTCAAAATTTTATTTCAGCAGTTGCAGTTTTTGTATTTATTGTATTTGCATCTTCATATATTCAGTAACATAATATGTATTTATTGTGTATATTGTCCTGCTATGTGCTTTATGAATTGGCATCTTTGTGCAAGTATAAAACAGATCCTTCCCAGTGGAAAAATGTCACTGTTCCAGCTCATTGCATCTTCCATAACACTGTGAGATTTGTTTGCATGGTATGCAGCACGTGCATGGTAGGCTTTATATTATGTCATGTCAAAGACTGTCAGTATAGATCGCTGTCAAAGTGCTTGCTCCATTATCCCCACTTTTCTGTAGGTGAACTGTGTCAGCTAGAGATGGAGAGTTATTCTGTCAAGTTGACTTGTGTGACAGAACCTGTCATGTCATGTCAATTCAGTCATATAAAGTTTGTACATGAAGAGGGATGTACTGTATGTCATAGTAACAAGGGGCTTTTTGTTACAATGTGCATTGACAAAGACAAAACAGCTGCAAAGCAGTATCTTCTCAGTGTGCATATTTATTGGCATCTTGGTCTCAAATATTTTGAGTATCTTCTCAACAAGATATGATGTGAAGACCTGCATCCTGTGCCACTAATACAGGTCGAGATTTAAGGTTTCATACCTTTTATCTGTTTTATTCTTGTTAGCCATACCTCATACATCTTCAGGGAATGAAGGCAACCGTTTTGCAGAAGATTCTAAAAATGGCGCATTACCCCATCCAATCTGCCTGTAAGTGTAATACGTAAGCTGGAGGGCGTAATTATCTCTTCTGATTTATCAGGAGATACAGGAGAGGAAGCAGACGGGGAGCTGCTGTCAGCCTACGCACACAACTATTCGTCTCGTTGAGCCCCTTAATAGAGCAGAGTTTCTCCTCAAGTTTGATCTCTGTACTGTCTTATTTTGCTGTTGTTGTGCGCTGTTAATGTCTTAGAGTGGGTGGACTGTTTTAGGACCCATTTTCAAAGATACTTGTGTATGTGATAACATGAAAGTGAAACCATTGCTGAAGTAGAATAGGCGAGTTGCAAAGTTTTCGAGCATGGAAACCGATCTGGGCATCTTTGCCAAGAGCGTCCCACTCACTTGGTTGCTTGCAAACTTCCGAGGTGAGTCGAAGCCAAACGGATCTTTGAAATGGTTTTGTTACTTAAGCCTGTGTCTATTATGAGAGTGAAACAATGGTATTGTTTTGGAGATAGTTATAGCTTTTGCAAGCAGTAACAGAGTTCGAAACATTCTTTTTTCACTACCCGTTGTAGCAAGTACTTTACTTTATTATTTCAGGACAGTGCACATGGATGAACACATATGCAACACATGCAAATGTGCCAGATTTTACCCCAAGGGCCAATATCCAGCTGTAGTCCAAATAGGCAGGTTAGATGATTATGAATAGAATATATAAATGTGCAGGTTTTTTTTTTAAAATAGAGCAGACATTTAGTTAAAATAATGAAAATCTTTGAAAAAAAATACTTTGAAATGCTTGCTGTTCATCTCATCCTGATGCATTTGGTTTACAGTATTAGCATAGGCCTGGGGTATGTCAAATTGGATCAATATCTAGCCTATATATAAGGGCACATGTAAATACAATAAGGTGTCCTACAGTAGCAAAGAATTTATGAACGATCTCCATTTACACTTGTCAACATCTGTGATAATACAAGTGTACACATTACACAGACTTGCTGTAGCCAGTTGTGTGGCTGACCCAGACACTCGGGAGTGGCCAGTGATGTGAAGCCAGCGTGTCATTCATCTTCCATTGAACACCACCAATTAGTGTCACCTTCAGAGAAGGTCATTAAGACACGTAGCTACGAAGGGCTGCTTTGGATGGGTCTCTTCTGATAAGGGTCTTCCGAAGGGTCACTGTCAAGAGTCGGCCTTCTTCCTTTTTCTCACCTCCTGGTTTCTTATCGCGGTGAGTCAGCACTCTTAGCAAAAGAAGGTGTCATGGTGACAAGCTAAGGGTGCACTTGCACATGCTTTTCCTGATTAAGAAAAGGAAAACATCTTGTTTTGCAAGAATTTTTTTTTTTAAAGTGGGAGATGTATTTTGTTGTTTCACAGTCCTGATTTGGAGATAAATATATGTCTCATCTCCACACATCAGTGTCAAGAGACTACGCAATTCAGAGGAGGACAAAGAAGCAAAACTATAGAGGAGATTCTGTGTTTATGTAGCATCATAATGAGGGTGACTGAGGAAATGCAGCCACCTTGACTGTATGTTTGTTTTTAATAGGCCATGAGAGCTTATGCAAACCTCCTTGAGCATGATGTGTGCGCGGCTTGTCAGCTTGGTTTATGCAGCGACACGTGCAGATGGCCTCTGCCTCTTGGCAGACCTGCTCTGCCTGATGCCTGATGTTTGCAAATGTGAAAGCCTTTTGCTCTTTATTTTTCTACTTCATTGGCGCTATCTGCTCTGTCTTGGCATGAACACTTGAAATGTGTTTAATGTGGACTGTAGAAGGTACAACTGATAATACAATCTAGTCTAGATACACAGTAAAGCATACAGTGCTAAATCAACACTTACAGAGCACTTTGGCACCAAATGGACTTTAAATGGCAACAAAAAAATCAAATACTAGTTAAATAGACTCTGTAAGTGTAGAATTAACAGTGTATTTTTCACTGCGTTTTATGTGTAGAAACTAAATCACAACATTTCCCCAAAGTTTGTACACTATGTTTACTTGACTGTGTCCTTTTGTCAGTTGACTGTGTGCATGGACATTTGCTTGGATTTGCATGCCACATGTGATGTCGCATGAAGTTAAATGTCAGCAGGGTGATTTTTTGGGACACAGAGAGAGAGAGGGGAACTGTTGCAGAACAGGATGAGGCTGCAATCATGACACAGTTCTTCTCAGGAAGACACTGTATCTTATGTAATCTCCTGACCTTGTCTAGTTATCTTGTCGCAAACAACATCAAACAGCTTCTTGCTGGTTTATTCCAACCTGTAACTTTGTTCAAAATCTTGACAGATGGTTTTCCTTGTCTGGGAACAGCATGGCAGGATGTGGGTGTCTTGACATTAGGGGCATTCCCCCTAACATTCAGTAACATGCTGATTGTGGCAGCAACATGACTTAACACTACACACAAACAAACAAACAAGCAATGGCAATAGAGTATTTACTTTTCTATGTGCTTTACTGACTCTGCCATTACTGCGAGGTCCAAGCAGGTCGCCACTGTGCAGCTTTTTGCTGAATCATGTGCATCTCTACTTATTTTGACCCCGGTTATTGCCGTCCCAATCATACTCGCCATCTATTATTTATAAAGAAACTTCTGCTTTTCTACCTTGCTCCCTGGCCCAGTGTTCATCTCTTTGAGAAAAGACGCTATCTGAGTCACTGTGTGGTGTTTATGC
>NC_085877.1:4647708-4655208 GCF_034702125.1 Engraulis encrasicolus
CATATAAACAAATCTGGACTGCATTTTACATAAAATGGCTTGATGTGTGTTTTCAGTAACAGTGGTTTTAAACTCTCACTAATGATCTTCCCTTGTAGTAGCAGAACTCTGCTGGCTGTGATATTGCTTTGGAAGTGGACTCCTACGGGCAGGCTTACCAGCGCAGGTGACATAGTGTCACTAGCCACCATTTCTCAGGTGGACAGTTGTGGAAACTGTACTGTATACAGTAGGGATGCACCGATACTGATACTGGTATCTGTATCGGCCCCAATATTTTCTCATTATTCTCATACTCATACTTGTCAAGCACTTGCCAATACCAGACACCGATACTGCTATTACACGAAACAAGGCAATATCTCGTCAAACTCTGTTGACTTGAAAGCAGCATGGGAAAAAAAGCAATGCCTCATACACTGACTAGCATTTAAATCTAGGCCTACATAAAACAATGTATAAAACAAATATCTCAGGTGGAAAAAAACAAGGCTATTTTCATTGTATGCAGGGGTGAACGAATTGGCCTCAGTACTTATTATCGGCAAGTACAGAAATGAATGTTCTCGTATTCATATTGATTTTCAAAAAAAGTGGTGTCATGCATTACAAGTATACAGAATACATTTTGCGGTGTCAATTTAACACTTAAGAGAGTAGAAGGCTAGAAGCAACACTGTGAGGGTTAAATTTGACTCTCTGTATTGACATTGCACTGGAATGACATGTTGTAATTAGCCACCATTGCACAGATGTACAGCCATATGTCACCTATAGCACTGCAGAACAGCAGAGGAATGTCAGAGCTTGGGAGCATCATCTTGGGCATGTGTGTGAGTTGGTGTCTCTGTGGATAGGCTGGCAATATGCCATGGTGTCATCACCTCCTGCAGCTCCCTCATGCCTCTGCGTGCTACCCGACCCCTGCTGAGTGAAAAGCCGCAGAAAATCAGTAAATTGTCTCCCACATTGTGCATGGCTCCCACTCTGCATGGCTCTGCTCACCATCGAGTGCTGTGACCGTGTGTGCCCTGCTTTGGAAACACAAGGATCCCTGATGAGCGCGTCTCACACTCAGTCATGGGGGGGGTGACATGGCATGGCTCTCTGATGTTTTTGTTAGAGGTCTGAGAAAAATGAGAATTTACTTACCGGCATACTGTATCTCCCTTCCCTGCCTGAAATCCGTGTTGAACTGTGAGGCAGAATGTGGCAGGCAGGCAGGCAGGCGGGCAGGCGGGCAGGCGGGCAGGCTGGCAGGCGGGCAGGCGGGCAGGCAGGCAGGCAGGCAGGCAGGCTGCGGTTTCTTTGCTCGAGCTTGGCTATTTTTGGCAACACAGTGTGGTGTAAGGAAGATGTACTTCCAGCAGGCCCTGATAAGAACTCTCCCCACTGTGTGTGTGGTGCATGTTCCCAAAAGATTAGTCACCGAGCTTTGTCAGTCTCAATGTCAAGCCCATCGTGATGTAGCATGATCCTACGAAACATGGATACGATGTCAGTGGATGATACAATAAATATACAGCTTATGCAAGTGCGTAATCTTTAAGTCTGTGCAAGGCTGAAGTCTATACAATAAACATGTCTCTGGTGCCTCAGAGTACATAGACTACTTGGATGTAGGTTTAATTGAAACAAAAACCGCTGTCTCTTGTGTCTGTTGTCAGTGATTATCAACTCAGCTAGCCACTTGGAAGTAAGCCCTTCTACCTGCCTCCTTGGCCTGGTGTCAAAAAGTCCACTGACAACACACAAATATATTGAGCTCTTTTTACCATAAAGGCCTGCCCTACCTGTGGCATGTAGACATGACTGCTGATTTACTGATCTGATTTACTGATTTACTTCAGTGTTTAGACCTTGCAGATGTTCTTTGTGAGGTTGTACGACTTGGTTTGTTTTGATGGGGATTGTACAGCAAGACTTATTTATCGTAGCAGTTGTGATGTCATCAAACCCTTACATATTGTGTGTGTGTGTGTGTGTGTGTGTGTGTGTGTGTGTGTGTGTGTGTGTGTGTGTGTGTGTGTGTGTGTGTGTGTGTGTGTGTGTGTGTGTGTGTGTGTGTGTGTGTGTGTGTGTGTGTGTGTGTGTGTCTGTGTGTCTGTGTGTGTGTGTGTGTGTGTGCGCGCGCGTGTGTGCATGCGTGCGTGCGTGCGAGAATGAGAGAGAGAGAGACAGAGACAGAGAGAGAGAGAGAGAGAGAGACAGACAGACAGACAGACAGACAGACAGACAGACAGGCAGACAGACAGGCAGACAGACAGACAGACAGACAGACAGAGAAAGAGAGAGACAGAGAGCGAGAGATGCAGACTGATTCTGTAACAAGCACAAATGCAAGAGACAAGGGCATCCCTTACAGACTCTCCAAATAGCTTTATAGACAGCTCAGCTTGCTGAAGCCATCAATCCACTTGTCACAGCCAACTAAGATCCCAATGTCCCAAACTAAAAGTTGTATTTTCTGTGTGTCTCCCAAGATGGGACACATCCTCATAAACCAGGGCATCAGTAATTGCAATCGTATTTCACGTTGTGCCATTGGCATCTATTATAACGTCTTACTGCCCCATTAACTACCGTGGATCTTTTTTAGAATACAGTTGAATTATGCAGGCTACAATCTGGCCCACCCCTCCAGCCTCTGGGATATAAACTTTAACCTTCACTATGGTTAATAAGGGCACATACAGTCAATGGACACTGACAAAAGAAACCCGTTTTTCAAAGCACTGCTGAACAAGGAAGAGTTTGTTCTTTGAACTCAACCAGGATGACAGGCGGACTGTGGCTGGCATAATCAGATTCAGGAAGTGTTGAGATGGGTCTGTGATGGAGGCGGCAACCTTTGAATATTTATAAAGGCAGCAGGAAGTGGGTCTGTTTTAGAGGAGTGTAAAGTGTGTTTGTTGCAAGTGTGTGTGTGTGCGTGTGTGTCTGTGTGCGCATGAGAGTGTGTTTATGTCTGTGTGTCTGTGTCTGTGTCTGTGTCTGTGTCTGTGTCTGTGTCTGTGTCTGTGTGTCTTAGACAGACAAACAGGCTAAAATGTAAAGTAGGGACAGGACCAATCCAGAGTCCAGTTAAGGTGAACCTGTTTCTGACAGTACAGGCTAAAAATCATAGGCTGCCCCCTGCCTCCCATACCCACCATCTACAACTCACGCTGCGTAAGTAGAGCCAGGAGTATCATTAAAGATCCCACACATCCTGGCTTTCATCTCTTCACACTGTTGCCCTCTGGCAGGCGCTACAAGGCATTGCCAGCCAGAACCAATAGGATGAAGAACAGCTTCTTCCCCAAAGCTGTTACAACAATGAACACACACTTACTGGACAATGCTCATCTATAAAGGACTGTGCACTTCTTAGGGAAGCTAAAATCTCAGTATACTTTGTATACTGACAATAAAGGCTTTCTATTCTATTCTATTCTATTCTAATGAAAAAAGTGTGTGTGTGTGTGTGTGTGTGTGTGTGTGTGTGTGTGTGTGTGTGTGTGTGTGTGTGTGTGTGTGTGTGTGTGTGTGTGTGTGTGTGTGTGTGTGTGTGTGTGTGTGTGTGTCTGTGTCTGTGTCTGTGTCTGTCTGTGTCTGTGTCTGTGTCTGTGTCTGTGTCTGTGTCTGTGTCTGTGTCTGTGTCTGTGTGGAGGAGTGAGAAAGATTGAATAAGTTTTGATGTGGGAATATATTACAAAGAGCTACTTCATTTCAGAATTTGAATTCAATTTGACAGAAAAGAATATTACTACCAGTCTTTTTTACATATAACATACACAATCAATCTATTTTTCTGTCAGGCAGTGACTTTCTGTCTTTCTCGGTCCTCACCATTTCACTCACTCACTCACTCACTCACTCACTCACTCACTCACTCACTCACTCACTCACTCACTCACTCACTCACTCTCTCTCTCTCTCTCTCTCTCTCTCTCTCTCTCTCTCTCTCTCTCTCTCTCTCTCTCTCTCTCTCTCTCTCTCTCTCTCTCTCTCTCTCTCTCTCTCTCTCTCTCTCTCTCTCTCTGTCGCTGTCTCTGTCTGTCTGTCTGTCTCTGTATCTCTGTCTCTCTGACACTCTCTGCCTCTCACATGCACATATGAACACACAGTGCTCTCCTGTCTTAATACATTATGTTTTCTTTGCATCTTCTGTGATGACAGAGCCCTGCTAGCCCACACACACACACACACACACACACACACACACACACACACACACACACACACACACACACACACACACACACACACACACACACACACACACACACACACACACACACACACACACACACACACACACACACACACACACACACACACACACACACACACACACACACACACCTCAGCCCCTGTAATGGTGTGTGACAGCAGCGAAGGCTGGTAGCTCTCTTGTGTCTTGAAGGTGGTGTGTGGTTCCCCTGGTGCTTGTCTTTGAGGATCAGAGGCTTCAGCTGGAGCTGGAGGCCCCTCAGGAGGGCTCAAGGCAGCCCTGGAGGCTACTGTGACTCTCCTCTCCACCGTAAGTGACTCAGGAGAGCTCAGAGGGACAAGAGAAATCATTATGGGCCTTTAGGACTAAGGCATATGCTGAAGGTACAGTACATACTGTGTGGGGTGGTTATAGAATAGAATAGAATAAACTAGACTAGAATAGAATAGAATAGACTTTATTTTCATGCCAGCATGAACACTGCCTTTGGTCTCACTGTATAAAAAACATGGTTCCACTGTCCTTGACGCCGGCGTCATATGTATGAAATAACATTGTCATAATTGTGTCAAAACAGTGTCATGACACAGTCACGGGCGAGTCATAAGCATGATGTCAATGTCATAAAATGTTTCATGGTCATGGAAAGTTGACATTGTTAGGGCTGTCTTTACCATAACCGAATGTCACTGAAAATGTTTATGACATAATGTTTATAATGCATGACTGTGTTACGACACCGTAATGACTCTGTTATGTCATACATATGACGCCATTTTGTTTACCAAAAACATAAATAGACATTCATTATGCAGAACCAGATGATTTGTAATATTACAGTGTATCATAATACTACCCGGTATATTTCTAGTTTAATATAGGTCCTATGTTTCGAGCACGACAGATTGCAGTCCTTCATCAATCTGGTTTTGATTCTTTGTCATGCTTCTCCAAGAAAGAGTACAAAGAAGTTATATTTTTCTCTGGAGAGTTGACTAACCTACATAGAAGAAGTGTGAATGACAGCTGGTTTACACGTTGGAATATTATGGTGTTGCATGCTGATGAAGATGGTCTGTGGTAGTCTTTTGATTCTGTTTGCCAGAAGGTAATGTAGGGATAATAATTCAGGCAAATGAACATCTTGCAGGGATTTCTGCTGATTTATTTTATATCGAGGCCGGTGCTTGAGAAAGAAACTTTAAGAAATGAGCTCCCCCTCAAAACCCATGTCCTTATACATGTCCCCTCCCCAGTTGTCCAGCATTGTTGACAGTCCCTCCCCCCCAAGAAGTATTACCAGTGTGATTCTAATTTCAAGGTGTTGTCTTTCCGAGCCTCTCAAATCCCCATGGTAATGTTCATTCAGAGTCAAGGCCCAAAGTCTTTATTGCTTTAAAAAATGTGACTTCAGATGGAATTAACCTTAGGCTACTTCAGCTTAAGGCCAATAAATCGAAACTGAAACAGAAATGATGTATACTTTCTTTTTAAAAAAAGTAGCCACAGTAACTGCTTGCATAGTGTTTTCTGTGTTTTTAAAAAATATATTTTTGAAATCATAAATAGTTGATATAGTTATCGTCAGTGGTGTACTCCATTGTTTTGAATAGCACAAATATATACAAGTATACCCACTTCAAAAAATACTCAAATATACAGTATACCCACCATAAAAAAGTAGACTACACCACTGGTTATCGTATGGCTGATGTTTGTATGCCTGGTCATAGTGCCACTTTACTAGGCATTTCTTAGCAGTATTACACTTCACAGTTAAGACCTTGAATGACTTCTCTTAATGACGTTTTTTCACTCTTAATGTGATTGTCAGATCATGGGGAGTGCTTGCTGTGGCTGTTTGGAAAGCTATCACTTACTCATCAGGGGTTGTTATGATGCATTTCCGTTGTAGCGACCGGCCCAAACAGAATCACAACCGCAACCACAAAGTACACACATTTGTAAAGTTATTCCATTCCCCTTACCCCAACTCCACACACACACAGGCATACACTGGCATGCATGCATACTTCACAATGAAATGGCCTGTATGGTCATGGACAGCACTCAGAGTGATTGGAGAGGGTTTATGCGTGTGGACGTGTTTACATGCGTTTGTGTGTGGGTGTGTGGGTGTGTGTGCCTGCATGCGTGCGTGTGTGCATGCTGATGTGATTGTGTACGCGAGTGTATGTCTGTATGCGTATGTGTCTATAGGTGCCGTCATTAATCCAGGGTCCTGGAGTGTTGCGTGCTGGGTAGGGACTGTTGTCAGAATGCGTTGCGATGCGTTAAGACAGAGGGAGCAGTAAGTCTTTCCTCTCACGGCCTTAAATAAGGGCTGCATGGCAGCTAATGTGACGCCTGGCTGAACCCTGTCCAATAACACGCTGGGAAAAATACGAGGATCCCATTGTTTTTCCTGCATGGGATTTCTGTCTCTCTGCGCTCTCTAGAGTAGTCACGGCTCCAACTTTTCCCCATTTTTATCGGACATGGAAGTTACGCCCGAGTGGCTGACTCACAGAGCACAGTGGCATTTTCTTGTGGAACATTGAGATGGAGTGTGTGTTTTCTCTCTCTTGCCTCTTTGCACTACATTTCCACTATATGTCATAGAGGTGAGAAGTGCTCCATGTCCCCCAGCTAAAGCATGAAGGGATAAAAGTGAACCACTTTGTTTGCTCTGTGCATGCGTGCGTGGGTTTGTGTGTGTGTGTGTGTGTGTGTGTGTGTCAGGGCTTAACACTAACACACGCCAGGTAGCCAAATGCGGGTGAAAGTCGGCGTTGGCTAGTAGATACCGAAGGTTCACTAGCCATTTTGGCGGGTCCGTCACTATTCTAAATGATGAGGCACCGCATTTTGTAGTTTTTTCCCTCGGACCGTCTTTGCTACAAACGCAATGCAATGCGATTTCGCGAGCCTACAATACCCATGAAGCACCTGTGTCACGTGTCACCTGTGTCTTACGCACGACAGGAATCTGATAGAGCTATGAGTGGCAGCAGCGAGCTACCGGCACATCAGCGCGCGTTTGGAAATGCCACTGAAAACCTTCACGTGAAAATAAAGTAGCGAAGTTCATCTCAACTGACCTGTTTTGGGATCTGTCATTAGTACAATGCATAGTAGTAGTGGACATTAAAATGACCAGGAGAACACCTCAGTCTTGAGAAAGTCTTGAGACTAATTAGCGCAGTGATAAGACAAGGACACATGCGGCATTAATAATGTTCGGTTTAAATCATTTTCTGATTTGCCTGTATGTCTTCATACCT
>NC_085877.1:4660208-4685208 GCF_034702125.1 Engraulis encrasicolus
AAACAGCTGATGTTGTTGTGGAGGTGTGACCTCCCTGCCAATAATGACAGGTTGGTCACACCTCCTGCTGTTAGAGTTGTCCTCTTAGGATGGTGGTCCAGGTGTGTGAGAGCATGTATGCCCCCTCATCCCTGTTCATGGTACTTGGGCTACGCTTTCTGATCTCCATAGACTCCTTAATCCAGCGGTGGTATCTGTTGTTCTCTTGCTGTATGACTTTTGCCTTGTCCCAGTCCATGATGTGATTTTCTCTCCTACAGTGGTCAGTTATTGCTGATTTGAGGTTCTCCTGTGTGGCTCTCTCCTTTATTGCTCTTGTATGTCTTTGTTCTGTTTCCCTTTCACACTCTTTTTTATGCTCATTTTTTCTTATGTTGAATGTCCTCCCTATCTCCCCAATATATGACTTGTTGCATGACCGGCACAGAATCTCATATATGACATTGCATTTGTTATGTTGGTCTATTTTACCCTTGGGGTTCCGTGCCGGTCATGCAACAAGTCATATATTGAACATGAGTAACTGCTACTTTCATACATGCATGAGCAGGGCCAGATTAAGATGGCCTGAGGCCCCTAGGCTGCATGTCCCTGTGAGGCCCCCTGGAAGGGAAATTTTGTGACAAATGTACATGGACAGTGTCATGATTACGAGCTAGGAATTAAGGATAAGATGTCTACCAACTAAACTCAACACGACAGATGATTTTTTTCAATATTACATCTTGTCACAATTCTGCAATTTTTCACGTTTGGACGATCAGGTCCCCCTTGGCAGGTTGGGACCCCTAGGCTACAGTCATATCTAGCCTGTGCAGCACTGCAGCCCTGTACATAGCCATGGGGAAGACATTTTACTCTCCAGTCTGCCTCAGACGTTTTTGGGGTCAAGTCATTTCATCAGTTCTACAGAACACATGGTAGTCCAGACTATCCAAAATCCACAGATAGGCTGTTTAGAATCTTTTTCTTTCCTACATGCATGCAGTAGTCGCTCCAGTGGTTGGTTTGCCGTTTAATTAATTTGCATCAGTAAAACCCATTTGTAACATGTCTATGTATTGCGATAACTGACCTGCTGATATTTCAACCATTGATGTATTGTTACACTATCCATTTCTGGTCTGCTAGTTCCGTTAGCCTGCCCATAGCCCTTCTGAATCATTTAGCACTCGCAACCACTACTTAAATAGCTGTAATAGCTGTTGCCCTTGTAACCATGGACAATAAGGTGGATGCTCCCTGCACAGCAGTCGGTATCATCACCGATAACACTCTTTGTGTTGGTATGATGGCTCGATTCTTCCTGTGAAAGGCATGTCAATGGAACTTAACCCAGACCCTGTGTGCACATTGCAATCAGGGGTCTGGTTTTCTAGACTTACTCTTCTTGTTGGAATGGTAATAGTCCCAGGGCCTCCTGTCCAGAGTCATCCGTGCCCCAACTTAACAAGTGAGGTACCATTGAAATTTCACTGCTGTGGAATGTAATCAGGACATCCATATTGGAGCTGGGCCCGCCTCTAAAGCACTGTACAGTCATGTTCAGAGGGCCCATTGTGGGTTTCTGCTGAGGGCTATGCCCTGCTATTGTCCCTTGTCTTTATTGAATGAAGACTCAGGTTCAATCTCGTCGGAGTGGCAGACAGATGGCTTTGGCCTGGCACTGTCCGTTCGACTCGTGAGGCCATAAGCTTTTATTTCCTCCCTAATCCATTCCAGCACCATGATCTGAGCGAGTCTGCATCGAACTGGCTGCTGGCCTAACTTTTAAATTTGGTTTGGGTCCCTCAAATCAATCTGGCCTCTTTAGAGAGGAAAGGAGTGGGGTTTGGAGGGGGGGTGTGGGGTTGAGATGAAGCTGGGAGGGGAGGGTGGTGGACAGGACTGGAGGAAGCGTTCGAAATCCCACTGGACCGTGAGAGACAATGGCCACGTTTGGATTCCTTTCAGTCTTCATCACGCTCTTGTGTTGTTGTTGGGACGACAGGTGGAGGAGAGGGAATTAGCTGCGATGCTCGCCTCGACTCATATTGACAGTCTGTCTGGTGGCTCCGCAACGCTCGCTCAATGAGATGTGACTGGCATTCTCTCAGGTGGCTTTGTGCCGTTTTGTTTATGTTTGTTTTGTTTACTCAGGCAAGTGAGATGCTCATTATTATTTTCAGGATGTGCTGAATAAAATCTGTATTATGGGAGAAAAAAACATTTGCCGTTCTGTTCCTCTGGCCTCCTGGTGGGACCGTTTCGGATAGTTGGCCTTAACTTAACCTTGCACAAACAAACAAACTCCAAACATGAGAGTTGGTCTGTTGCCCTTGTGACCCTTGCTGAGTTTTTTTTTCTTCCTTTAAGTTGACTTCACGATACACAGTACGCCCAACTACAGTAGAGCTTGACCACTGCAGATGTATGGAGGAGTCGGTATGGGAGCAAAGCTCTCCAATTTCATGCTTCTCAAGCCATCAGATGGAGAGGCGCCACACGGGCGTGGTATTTACGAGCACCATAAAGCATGCTGTGCTGTGATCCCCTGGATAGTGGAGGGAGGACTGGACTGGACTGTCCCGTGGCTAGAGGCAGGCAGCACAGGCACCAGACGCTTTTTGCACACAGAGTGTGACTGATGGCAGTCCCTTCTGGTGTGAGAGGGTGATGCTGGAACTTTACTTCATGACCAGGCTGTCCATCCACACTGCCCTAACTCTCTCTCTCTTTTTTGCTCTCTCTCTCTCTCTCTCTCTCTCTCTCTCTCTCTCTCTCTCTCTCTCTCTCTCTCTCTCTCTCTCTCTCTCTCACACACACACACACGCACGCGCGCACGCACGCACGCACGCACGCACGCACGCACGCACGCACGCACACACACACACACACACACACACACACACACACACACACACACACACACACACACACACACACACACACACGCACAGACACACACACACACACTCTGTCGGTCAGTCTGGTTTATAGGAATGGACCCCCAGTCCTGTGCTCAAAACTTTTTAAGTGTGCTGCTGAAGTTTTCCGGTGCACATACTGTAGTATCTCAGTTTTGGGCTGATGAATGCGTAACTCCATCGCTCCCTCATCCTGATCTTCCCTCATCCATCTGAATGCCGTTCTGGCTGTTTCCCCGGCCAGCAGCCAGCCTGCCCGTGTTGTTACATTACAACTCATGCTTCCCTGCACTATCTCCTCTCTGAACAAATGCCCTATAGATAGCTGTCAAGGGCAGTGTGCGTGCATTAGGGGTGGTACGGTTCACAAAATTCACGGTTCGGTTCATATCGCGGTGTCAAGGTCACGGTTTTCGGTTCTCTACGGTTCTTTTTTTTTAGTTCATGATAAATGGTGCACTGGCCAATAGAATCGGACTTATCACTAAATATCCTACATATGGTTTGTATAGGCTTATAATGTGAAATTGGCGTGATTTTAATTGTGTCATCCTCTGATTTGGTCTTATACTCTAATGTTTTAATCAGAGAGACTGGAGAAGATGCTCCTAGAATCTCTGTTTTACATATTTTTCTGGGCAGTACATGAATTGCGGTTTGCGATGGATTGCACGGTTCGGTTCGGTATGTGTGTGAATTGTACGGTTTCGGTTTTCGGTGCGGTTTGTGCCATCCCTAGCGTGTGCGTGTGCGTGTGCGTGTGTGTGTGCGTGTGTGTGTGCGTGTGTGTGTGCGTGTGTGTGTGTGTGTGTGTGTGTGTGTGTGTGTGTGTGTGTGTGTGTGTGTGTGTGTGTGCGCATGCGTGTGTGTTTGTGCGCATGAGTGTGGGGGCCCATCTCTGTCTTGAACGTCTCAAAGCTCATCCTCTGACTGAGCAGCTCAATGTGATATTTATTATGCATGAGTGAAATAACTGCATCGAGCCATTTTACAGACATTAATTTGGTTCGTGAGATCCTCTCTGGGTGACAGAGGAAGCTAATAGGGCCAAAAATAACTCCTTGTAATGGTTTTTACTCCTGGGCTCGGTCTTACCGAAATACGTTTCCCCATAATGAAGTGGCTTTCTTTTAGCGATAATTTGTTTGACCCAACGTAATGTAATTGAACACGATATCCAGGTTGAATGAACGTATTTGTCAGGCCTGAGTAGGGTTTGTGTAGGAGGGGAGAGAGGGGTGTGGTGGTCCAGATACCATCAATGTAGTACAAATACACTTGGAAACATTCATCTGGATAAATGACAACATGCGAAGGGGCCTAATCAGACAGAGCTGTATGGCAGTATGACTGAAATTAGATCAGCACAGTACAGTGTCACTGCCTCTAGTGGCACTACCCCCGCAGTGCATTCACATACTACTGCACAGCATCAGTTACTCTAAATACTTATACACAGTATTATAAATAAGTATCGTAAATGAACATGTTTGCAACAGCTAATGGGAATCCCTTAACCCATTTTAGCCTGGAGACACATATACGCTGTTTTCAGATTATTGAGATTGGAGTTTTGTGTTTTCTTAAAATGATGGGTATGTTTGAGCTGAATGAACACATTCTAATTCAAAATGAGGGTCATAACTTTTAAATGCAACTTATTTGATGTTTGTATGTGCTTCGGAGGCTATATAGGATTTAATGGGCAGAGGGCACCCTTTCCCGGGGCTTAGGCTAAAATCGTTTGAAAGTGTAATTTCCGCAGAAACTGGAAACAACTTACAGTTGTAACAACAAAACGATTTACAGACATATACAAAGTAATATGCCCTTTGTGGAGGAGCTGTTTATGACCGTGTGAAGAAACCACCATCCCAGCAAAGCAGGCTATAAAAGAAAACGAGAAAACGGATGAAGAACCAACTACTAAACAAGCGAGCGTAATGTTCAACATGCAACGTTGAAATATGGTGCACTGTAAAACAAACGAACAGCCTACAGTCCAAAGAAAATAACCTTACATTAGAAGTATGGGGCAGCAGTGATTTGGGTCTGCAGGATTTGGGTCTGCAGGATCCTTTGCCAAGTGCATTACTTTCTTTTTTTCCTTACCTTGCCTGTTTTGTTGTTTATTTTTTCTTCAAATGATGTGCAGGCCACATGAATTGACTGTCTTGACAGATGTCAACCGATTGACCTTTGTCACTCTCAGATTTAAATGTTCTCTCACATTGGCTAACAACTTTTGTCTGACGTTAAGACCATGGGTTGTTTGAGCATTTCAGAGGAAGATTGTTGTTTGTTAATGTGGTCTTCAATATGGTTTGGTTGAAAAGAAAAGCACTGTGTGAAATGCTAATACGTCACTGCTGATGATTTTGAGTGTGTGTGTGTGTGTGTGTGTGTGTGTGTGTGTGTGTGTGTGTGTGTGTGTGTGTGTGTGTGTGTGTGTGTGTGTGTGCGTGTGTGTGTGCGTGTGTGTGTGCGTGTGCGCGCGTGTGCGCGCGTGCGTGCGGCCGTGCGTGTGTATGTGCGGCCGTGCGCGTATGTGTGCGCGCGCCTTCGCGCGCGTGTGCATTTGTTTGCCTTTCAAGGAAAGTGCTTTCGTACCCCCATGTCAGTCGAGTCAAGTGCACCATGACCCCATCTTGGGAGATGGCAGTAGTTGTTGAGACAGCAGCAAAACACCATACCAGCATTTGTAATGCATTTAGCGGCACAGTTTGTGCAACACTGTATTTCTTTTAGCTTTGCTGAGCTTCTGGGCAGCAGTCGGACTGAAACACAATACAATGCTCAATACAGTACCGGGTTGCAAAACTTAGTAGCCATGACTGCAAGAATGTATGCTGTATTGCCGTTTGTAAACATAAATGTATAATTTGTGTTCTAAAGTATACTTTATTAGAAGTGAACTTGCCTCGCATATTCTGTGTTTTGTCAGGTTGAGGGTTACTGTACAGTTTTCAATTGATGTTTACCACTTTCGTTCCAATACCTCTTTATTCCGCATCACTACAACTATGCCAATGACAGTGCTTTACACAGTACAATATATAACAGCCTTTCAAAAACATGTATCAGTACATTTCATACTGTATGTTAGACAGGTACGCAATGTCTTGGGATATGTGTAACCTGAGTTTGCATAGTTAATCTATTCGGCCTTCATCGCATATAGAACAGATGAATAGAGCCAGTTCCTGGCAGTGATGTGAATAAAAGTCTGGTGTTTAATTCCATTTATGGTCTCAGTATGGTGACTCAGAAAGCACAGCACGACTGTGTGACTGAGAGTCTATTATGCAAGGTACATCTGGGTAAACAGAAATGCACACGTTTGAATAGATGCTGAATAGGAGTGTGGGGTCTCTGGTTACATATCAGGGTGGGAGGGTTAGACTGCAGATAAAATTGGCCGCTGTGATTGGCTGCTGGGCCAGTGATGCAACAGGGTGAATCCCAAGCTTTCCTACGTGACATTTTATGAATGAGCTCCTCGTAGGATATGCCCTACCTACACAGATATCTGTGATGCACTGCAGTCACCCACTCGCATTACTTTGGGCTTTCCGGAATATGAGCTGTCATGGACAGTACACCGTGATGTACCTTATTTAAATAGTAATACGCTTTTTTCTTAATACAGTTAAGGACATGGATGATCCATGCTGTTGCTATGCCCTGGTTTATGCCACAGGCTACTCACACATGCATGATGTCAGACATGTGCAGAATATTAACATGCAAAAGTTGATTATCTGCATGACAAACACCAGTTGAGACCAGCCACACCCCCCCCCCGTCTCTCTCTCTTTCCCTCTCTTCCTCTCTTCGTCTCTCTCTCTCTCTCTCTCTCTCTCTCTCTCTCTCTCTCTCT
Source organism: Engraulis encrasicolus (assembly GCF_034702125.1). Classification (NCBI taxonomy): domain Eukaryota; kingdom Metazoa; phylum Chordata; class Actinopteri; order Clupeiformes; family Engraulidae; genus Engraulis; species Engraulis encrasicolus. The sequence goes on from NC_085877.1 coordinate 4,666,995, forward strand.
CTCTCTCTCTCTCTCTCTCTCTCTCTCTGTCTCTCTCTGTCTCTCTCTCTCCTCCCTTTCTCTTTTCACTCATCCATCCTTCTCCTTACTCCTTCTCTCCCCTTCCTCTCCCTCTTCTTCTCCCCAGGCAGCTAGTTAATCAAATCAGATGGCATGCTGCTTCTGTGCATCCTGCCGAGATGCCTGGGAAAAACTCCATTTTCGCTTGCCTGCCACCTCTTGCGTCAGAGGGGAGTGCGTGGCATGATAAAAACCTGCCAAGCCTGCAATCAGGGACACTCCACCACTCTGTGTGTGTGTGTGTGCATGCGGGCGTGCGTGTGCGTGTGAGTGAGTCAGAGAGTGAAAGTGTGTTGACATTCTGGGCCATAGTGGTGCGAAGGTTAAACACTGGGATTATTTTTTGAGCTGTCATCTCCTAGAATGTAGGACCAAGAGGTTTGAAAGTGTGTGTGTGTCTGTGTGTGTGTGTGTGTGTGCGTGTGCATGCACGTGGGCATTCGTGTGTGTGTGTGTGTGTGTGCGTGTGCGTGTGCGTGTGTGTGTGTGTGTGTGAGCATGTGTGTGTGTGTGTGAGAGAGAGAGCGCGTGTGCACACTCATTAATCGGTTGGCGGATGGCTGGTGTGGTTCAAGGGCCATATATGAGATGGCCTTCAGCCTGATGGAGGGGGGCTTTAATGCGCTGCGGCAAATGGCCTGCCTCTTTGACTGATGCCGTGACCACAGCCAGGGTTATACTACTACTACCAGCACAACACAGTCAGGAAAGACTGCCCTCTACTGGTGATTGGTGGTGAACATAATCAGGGTTGCACCACTATTACAGCACAGTACTGACATCTAGAGAGTGAGGAAAGACTGCCATCTGCTGGTGGTTTGTTGTAAACACAGCACTGCCATCCACACAGCCCACATTTTCCCAGCACTTTTCCCAAACATAGAGCAAAAATAGGATACCTAGGCAATGTGCTATATTTATGTCCTCACCACTTTGAAAGCCAAACCTACCCCATCGCAGCCATCTACTGGTGATTTAGCAGTGGTGCTCCTAGATGAAATATTACATTGCCTTGGGTGTTGAAAGGTATACACTCTGTGTGCAGGTTTGAAGATGTATGTTTTTCTGGAAGCTTAGTTTTTCTTTTGTGTGATTTCCCCCCATTTGCTTCACTGTATTTTGAGTTTGAATACCTTTCACTACTCACTGAGGGTCTTGAGATCACTCGATCCTGCCGTTTCCTCATATTCCTCATTTCTCTCTGCAGATTTGCTACTCTTAGCCTACCTTATAAAATGTACTCTCAATGGTATTTTATTATTGTTACTGATTAGACTATTGTTACTGTTACGCACATCGAATGACTGTGAAGTAGGCTATGAACATGTTGTCCTAAACAGTCATATGCAAAGAAGGTATACAAAGAAGCTGAGGACGGAACACGTATGCAACAAAGGTTCAAATGTCCTTAAGTCATGACTGTTATTGCATACTGGGATGTTTATACACAAATTAAATGCTGGAAAGACAAGGCTATTGTATAGCTATAGTATGTGCTGTGCTCCAACATATAGTACCAGTGCCTCAACACATTATAAAAAAAATATCCGGTTACTTAAAGCTAAATAATAAAAATGTTCTTTACACAAATGTAATTGTGAAAGTTGCAACTAACAATGCTGCTTTTGTGAGTTTAAGAGTCTGAAATATGTTATCAATTATAGCACTGGCTCCACCATGTTAGCGTGGCAATTTCTCAAGGCTAACAAGTCTGATGTTGCATGAACACATGATGAGCTAACATGACTGATTCTTAGAGTGTGGGAGTGTGCCTAATCACAGTGCAGCAGTGCTGGCTGCAATATGTTTGCGTGACACTTTCTCTACAAAGTAAATATGGTAGTGTTAAACCAACACTTCAGGAATTAGTTTTTGCACTGCTCTAGTTGTCCCTTATCTCTAAAAACTAACACTGCATTTAATCTTTCAGTCTCTCAATTTTTTTGAAGCCCCTTGACCTCATCATAATCCTGCCACCCCCCTCCTTTCCGACATCATCATAATCCTGCGAATGCCCCTTCAGTATTAAAAAATGAAATCGACTAAAGATGATTCATACAAAGATGAACGCCCCACCCCCAGCTATCTCCTTCTCAACAGCCCCCTAGCAGTGATGCGCGGGTCGACGAAAAAACAAGACACACCCGACCGCTTTTTTCCCTAGTCCGCCCGCTTGCCCTGCCCGCAAGAAATATTCATGAAAAAATATTGACCCGGCCCGCTTCCCGACCCGCCTTTGAAAGTAGTAGCCGTGCGTCTTTATGAACACGCGTCATTGGCAAAGCACAATCACGTCAATAAAGGTCTTAAAAAAGGAATTTGCGTCAAGAACAAGACAGCTGTGCATTTCAACAGGACATGTTGGATTTTTGAACCCAGGCCATGCAATGAGGACTGCCGACTGTCACCTGTTTATTTCGGTAACATCGTCGTTTGGATACATGGAGAAAATTAATCTGTAGGTTGGTGAGCAGACGGAGCCAGCCGTCAAGTGGATTGCCTCGTAGTCATGGTACGACACAGGAAATGAAAACAAACTCTGTAAGCAACCCATGAGCGCGAAACCATTACAATTGTATAAGAAAATATGTAGGCTATATCCATCACTGCACTGTTTAGAGAGCACCCTCTGTGTTCTTCAAAATGCACTCAATGGTTGCACCTGCTGCACCAGTTGCGCGCAGAAGATATTCGGCCGACGCAGGAGCCTCATTAAGTCTCCTGCAGAGCGCGTGGCACCATCGTAGGTATTCAGCCATATAAACTTTGATCTATTTCGCAAAAAATGTCCCTGTCTGCTAAAGTAAACTATAGCCTATTGGCTAGCCTATAGCCTACTTTAAAATTCGGCATCATTTCAAAGGTCCTGACCGACCGCACCCGACCCGAATTTCATTAAAAATAATATTTCATAACCCGTGCCTGCGGTCGACCGCAGTTAATTGCAAGCGCCCGCTGCTTTCGGGTCAGCCCGCGCATCACTGCCACCTAGGGCTTGTTAACGCCCCGTTGGGGTCTCTGTACAGCCCCCATTAAGAAACACTACTGTAGAGACTTCACAAAGACCTGCAGCCGCACAGAGCCAGAGTGTATGATATGATGGCAGCCCCAGCCACAGAAATGAGCGGCTGTCACACGCCTGCTGTGACTGAGCCACTCCAGATGGAAACTCAGCTGTCAGCTGACTCCTGGAAGACACTTTACTGACTGAACTCCTCCACTGTGTCATTTAAGGCTCTAAAAGCTGTCGTTGATGCATGGTTAGACGTACCTGTAGACGTGTGCTTGACAGGTACGGAAAATTAACTCTGGGTAGTGTGCGATTGCATTGCCATTGCACTGCCAGTCTGAGGAGAGATGCTGATGATGTGCAAAATGCCACTTTACTGGCATTAAGCGCTCACAATTTTCGCTCAAGTCGTACAATTTATTTCAGTCTGGTTATGGTCATTGCATCATGTTTTTCACACCATAAGCCCAGATGTTTAGTATTGTTTTGGATAGCCATAACAACCCACACTTTTGGCTTCTTTGTTTGGGGAAGAGTTGTTATACACATATCCCATCATGCCTATGGTAAAATAGTAAAAATGGACATACTTTGTACACTCTCTGTATCTGCATACTCCTCTGCATGTGTCTGCATGTGTCTATACAATTTGTATGCGTGCTTGGTTTTTTTTGTCCACCGAAGACATTTGGATTTGAGACCAAAAGATGAGTATGAAACAAAAGTTCAGATTGTCAGCACTTTGAAGCTGACAAAAGGAGGTAAATCAATCAGATAATTTGGACAAGCATTGGCAGAAGTAATTTGGAATGTCCTGGAAAAGAAAGGAGCTACTGAAGTACATTTACCAACAGATGCTGAATAGGTTAACCATGGGAAAACAACAACAGTTGACGACAGAAATATTGTGAGATCTGCAAAATCCCAAAACATCACTAGTAGAGGTTGCCCCTCCATGAGCCCGGGCCACAAAGAATGGGCCGCCTGCTCCTCCGCACTGGCCAATCACTGTCCTTTACATATGGTCACGTGACTACTGTGTGACTACTACATGTGGACAGCTTTGGGTGCCAGCAGACTTCTGCTTGTGCAACAGCATGGCTGAATCATAACGGGCAAGGTGCTCAGGGTCGTTTGAACTGCTGCTGAAAATTGGCAGGCCAAATCTCACTTTTTTTATTCAGTCATGATGTGAGCCACATCTTGCAAAAATGCATTAGTGTACTTAATTGAATCATGTCAAGGTCTTGCATGGTTTTACACATTGTTATAGTATCTTAATTGCACTTATTGACAAGTAGAATGTTGGATTGAATACCATGCTCATACCATTGGTTTGGATACCATGCACAAAACTTTGCAAGTACATTTGTTAGAATGTTTACGGCACAGATTTTTACACATTGTTACAGTATCTTATTTACACTTATTTGGCAAGTAGGTACAGTTTGCTGTATCCATTCTAACAAAATGTACATGTAAAGTTTTGTTTAGTTAGTTAGTTAGTTTAGTTTATTGGTTTATTTCATCAGGGACCATATGTGTTTGTGTTTTTTGGATCTATAGATTAACACAATTAGTGCAATAAGACATGGCCCATATTATACATTTTCTTTTTATGGCAAAGTTGTAATGTAGTACTTAAGACACTGATGCCATAGTAGCTTAGTTCTGCATGTTAGTTGAAGGATATGCCCACTATTTAGCACATTTAACACAGGGCATTTTCTGAGTTCTGTAATGCAATGGAGTGGCCCTCAATGTTTTGACCACTTGTAAACACTTGGTGAGTTGCACATTTCTTACATAGATATTTAGGATGGTTTTAAGAACAGAAATGGACATGCTCATAGACAGTCATTCTAAAAGGTTGAAACGAGATTCAGCCAAATAACGGAGACAGCAGCATACATCACAAAATTAGCAAGCACCGCTCTCCTGTGCTGTACAAGACAACTCAGAAAAGGAATTAATTAAATGTGCTGAATTGTGGTCTTTTCAACAACTATTGCTGTCAGTCCACTGGCAGAACGGGGTGCATTTGGAGGCCACACACAACTGTTTGTTATTGTCTTGATGTGAAACTGAAACTCAAGGTGATTCACCCTAGCTGTGAGTTTCTGAGCACTTCTCAGTATTGACATGTTCCTCTATTTCCAAGGTCTGTTGTAGGAGTATCTGTTTTGGGGGTTTGGAGCAAGTGTATGTGGTGCACTTGAATAACTGTAATCAATTCTCCTATGACCTTAGTGTCTGGATGTTTTGAGGAAAGCAAGGACAAATCTGACCACGTCTATCCATGAGCCAAGGACATATCTAAACATGGAGTTTCTTATTCAACAGAAGAAAAATAAACTAGGTCAACAGACGATATGTTACGTGTAAATACCCCGAAAGCTAACTGGTTTCCAGCCTACTGACTGGCTGACATAGTGGTGTATAGTCTCATGCAACAGGAGCGACAGGTGTTTTTGTATTTTGCACATTTCAGAAGACAGTAGTGTCCACAGGCGTGTAAATGACAATATTGTGTTTTGGAGTGTTTAAAAAAGTCAATTGCTCTCTAAATATGATTTGTGGTTCCAATAAAGTGTCCGATCAAGCTGTGCCACCCGCACTAATGAACATTTCATGGACATTTATTTTCAATGATCAATAAATATTGAAAGGCAGTGAAAACATTTCAGGCTGTTTACTCTGCAATTGTCTCTATTGTACCTGCAATCACGCTGCTACTGATAATGCTGATGTTAGATTACAATTTATAAGCAGAGTTGTATTGACTGTGTCTTAAATTGTCCATATAAGCCTGCAGGTTTAGTAAGCCGTCTCCTGAGACAATATATTCAGTAGGGTATTTAAAGTCTTACGAACTATTCCACAATATAATGAACACAGATTTTGAAGCATTTCCTCACCACACCATGAGAGCTAGTCAATCTCTCATAAGTTTGTGCCCACACACATCGTATCCAGTTTGCATTTCTGTGCTGTTTACTAACCCCTCTCCCTCTGCTCCCTCCCCTCTCTCTCCTCCTCAGGAACAAGTGACCCCTATGTGAAGTTCAAGTTAGGAGGGAAGGAGGTGTTTCGCAGCAAGACCATCCACAAGAACCTGAACCCCGTGTGGGAGGAGAAGCTCACTCTGCTGGTGGACACCCTGAGAGAGCCGCTCTATGTCAAGGTAAGCCACCCCCACCGGGGGGCAGTAGAGAGATGGACTTGTAGCTGGACTACTCCTCCAGCAGGGCTAGTTTGTTGTGGTTTTGTACAGTGGTACTCAGCTTGGATAATCATGGTAGTTTGATGCATTAGGTAGTTTGATGCAAGTAGGTTGGTATACTACGTACATAGTTATGGGCCTGCCTTACAAAGGCAAAGGGCAGTAAATATGCCAAGATTGAAACTGAGAAAAATGCCTGTGATTCTATGTTAAAAGCCTTTATAAGTTAACCACAAACACACAGCCTTCCCAGCAAATAATCTATTATTACAGTGTCTGCTTTAGTGGCCTCCGTGTTTGCATACTTTGGTCTACACTACTGAAATGCATGGTAAATATGAAGAGGACTTTTGAAACATTTCAAAATTTGAATGCAAATAATAAATCCCTGACGAAATCAAAGAATAATTCACAAATTAAAGTGTAATGGAATATTTAAAATGATCTTGTGATCTTGCGTGCGAATAATCTATAAGCAAACTGGTATCCAACTGACTGGCTGACTGACATAGTGGTGTATAGTCTCATGCACAGGAAGAGTTTCTTTATATTTTGTAAATTTCACAAGACAGCAGTGTCTTGTGTTTTTTGTCACATCATTATCGAATAGTAGATCTTTTATGTGTAGACCTAATTCTGCGGTGATACAGATACTGTACAACATTTTAATATAATTTGCCTTAAATAGACTATCACTATTGTAACCACACTGTGTGACTGCCTCATGTGTGTGTCTCTTCGTGTTCTGTGATTGTTAACTATTAGTCTTTAAGGCCAGAGTCTGCACTGTGTACTATTTTAATGGCCTTTAATGTGCTTTTTCTGCAGGTCTTCGATTATGACTTTGGCCTACAGGATGACTTCATGGGCTCTGCTTACTTCTATCTGGAGTCCCTTGAGCTTCAGAGGTGTCCACTTGCCCCCTCTCTGTGTGTCAAAAGTCAGACCGTTTGAAGGAACAGTCCACTGTGTTTCAACAATAAAGTGTGTTCTTCTCTTACCTGAGATGAGTTCCTCCCGACCTGCCTCGTCTTCGGACACGGCCCCAGTCAGCAACGCGTGCGATACAAACTCGTTAGCATTATTGTTGAAACACTGTGGACTCATTTGCCTCAAACTCAGAAAAAAACCCATCATCTTACTCTGTTGCCATCTAGTGTTTGATGTTGGTAATGTACTGAAGAAGCTTTTTATATTAGGCTTATCTTTGCAGTCAGTGGTAATGCCAAAGCACATGTTTATTGTGCTATGTAATTGTTGCAGATGAAATGAATGACCTAAATTAACAGTGCTTGTAGCTGAATAAGCTGTCGCTATCAGTCCTCTGCCAAACTGAGTGCTGTATGATCTGTTACTGTCTTCAACAATTTAACCCATTTCAACCTGATGCTTTGCATATGATGCTTGATCTTTGGCAATTTTTGACCTTTGGCAACCTTTGCATTCAGGCAGGGTCCTAGCATTTAAGTGCAACTTATTTAATGTTTTATGTGCTTTGGAGGCTGAGATATATAGGTTTTAATAGACAGAGGGCACCTTTTCCCAAAAGGGGCTTAGGCATTCAGCAGGCGTTTTTTTGCAGGTGCCTTAGGCTATAATGGGTTAAGTAATGTATTATACATACGCGGTCTGCAACAGTGTGAGTGTGATTCCTTAGATCCCTGGACGTGACCCTTGACCTTGAGGACCCCCACTACCCTGACCACGACCTGGGCACCCTGGACCTGTCCGTCACTGTGACCCCCAAGGAAGGGGACCTCCGAGACCCTGTAAGTGCCGTCCTTCTCTCGTCTGACTGCCCATGGCTCAATCACCGTTTTGTACGTACCGCAGTAGCAGATGTCAGGGTGATGCAACCATTACATTACATTACATTGCATTTGGCAGACGCTTTATAACCATTACATTACATTACATTGCATTTGGCAGACGCTTTATAACCAAAGCCACTTTCAAAAGAGGACATAATCAAGCCAACATCACAAGCAAATACAAAGCGCACAGGAGATATACAGAACAACAAGTGCAGTTGCAAAGAGGGGTTCGTTTTTTTTATATAGAGTAAATAACAAGTACACACACACACAAACACACACACACAAACTAAACTAAACTAAACATCATGTCAGGAGTCTGCCCTGGGGCAAGGCCAGCTCAAGCATTAGTCTAGTAGATAGTAAATAGTAGATTGCAACCATAGCTAATGGCACTGTGTGGATTTTTTTTCCTGGATTATCTAATATTACTGTATATACAAGCATATGCATTTGCTTGTACATTAATCCAATCACTAATTAATGTATGGGGATTAGCTGTGGTTGTACCATCTTACGTCTTCTACTAAAAAACAATAATTTGCCACCGCACATAAAGGAAAACAGCATGGAAATTGTCTTACTGTATGTGGCAGAGATTGTACTACTAAATAGCCTATGGCCCATTTCTTATTTTCCTCATATGCCATTGAAGCAATTGAATCACTTTCTCAGTATAGTACACTATGTATAGTGTTTGTACAGTATTTGTAATATCATGGATATTACGTGATGATGTGATGTGAATGAAAGTTAATAATCAGCTGGCTGTAAAATGGCCCTAACATCTCACAGACCATTAGTATTTGTTTTAATTTCAAAAGTTAATAGGTTCAACTAATTGTTGCCATTGCATGAATCTATTACAGGTTTAAGTGCTGGGTCTACTGTCTACTGTATTAAAACCAGGCGGTGATTAATAACATGTTTAGCTAATTTTTCCATCTAGACTTTTGTAAATTCCGCCCTCTGATTTCAAGGATGATTGCTCTTCGGTGGGCAGCCAGGATGTAAATGTGAATGTATTAATCTCAGATTTTATTTGTGTAAAGTAAATTGGAAGTTAGTTGTTATATCATGACGGTTTCTTAAGGATAACAGCACTACACTACAATGCACTACTAGCTATGATTGATGTAAATTCTTTTTGCAGATTAGCCCAACATGAGCAGATAGCAGGCTTTCCCCCAGCGCTTTCTTATCAAGGCGGCCGCCTTGACTAAACCCCACCCCCGCCTTGGCTACGTTCCCTAAAAAAAAAAAAAAAAAAAAAAAATGCGTCCGAGGGCAAAAAAAAAAAAAAAAAATTGTAAAAAAAAAAGTTGTAATGCATGTTCAAGCGCAGGCACTAGGACAACATCGGTTGGACTAAATTGTGACACCTAGTGGTCGGATTTATTACTACGCCATGTGTGTCCATCCTCGAGGCCATATTTTGAAACAATTTTAATTTTCAATTCAATGGTTCAGCGAGAGATTCCAGACGTTGCCATATCGTCGGTGGAATAACTGAGAAGGTAAGTTGTAATTCTTGGGTTGCAGTTACGTCAGAATGCCCCTTCACTGGAGCGTGCGAATTTGAAATGGTGGACAACCCTGGCTTGGAGCCATTGAAACCCATTCAAAAGTAAATTTTTTCGATGTTCGACAGAATATTTTTAAGACACACCATGGGTCTTGTTTAAAAGCTGAGAACCTCAGCTTTCCATACCTGAAAACGGTATTTTCCTAGCATCTACCAATCCGAAGGTAGCCTACTTTAAGTGCGGGGTTATTTTTCTAAAGATAGCTTTTGTTTCCTTGGAAACGGACGCGGTTTATGTGTTACTCACAATGATACAGTAACTCAGCTCATATGGTGGACAGGAAGCTCCTTGAGAACGTAAACATGGACATGAGCGACTACTGCAAGCGGTTGGACCCGGCATGTAGGGAGAGATACTTGGCGATTGTGAATTGAGGCATTTTGGAAGGGGAAAACACAGTGTTGACCACCGTTTAAGGTTCGCGGCGTAAATAGCACATCACGCAAACTGCGTCCGTTTCCAAGGAAACAAAACGCTGTCTTTAGAAAAGTAACCCTGGACTTAAAGTAGGCTACCTTCGGATTGGTAGATGCTAGGAAAATACCGTTTTCAGGTATGGAAAGCTGGGGTTCTCAGCTTTTAAACAAGACCCATGGTGTGTCTTAAGGTCTAATTAAAAATATTCTGTCGAACATCGAAAAAATGTACTTTTGAATGGGTTTCAATGGCTCTGTCGTGCCGAAAAGTGAGTGCCTGCCAGAACACGAGTGCCCTCATTGAAACCAATGACATTTTTTGAGAGAAAATTATACACATTTTTGCAGAATGAATTACATAATTTATGAACTAAAATATGCTTCTGAAACATTACTCGTCCTCCACTTAATATGAGCTATTTGAATGAAACTGTAACATTTGTTATGACAATTCTTCGATTCTTTTATGGAAATAATACTGAAATTGTAACCAGTTCTTTGTAATACTTCCAGAAGGAATGTAGATTCTTTATTGATAGGCTTGCCATCTTAAATTGTGTCGGATTTATCTGCAAAAATGGGTAACAAATGTCTGAAAAATTGGTCATTGGTTTCCATTGGTTTCAATGAGGGCACTCGTTTTCTGGCAGGCACTCACTTTTCGGCACGACAGCTCCAAGCGAGGGTTGTCCACCAGCAGTTGTAGATCGCCACCAGGGGCAGCACTATGACGTCAACTGCAACCCAAGAATTGCAGCTGCTCATCTAAACGCTGTATTTACACTGTTATTGTGAATTTTAATTATATTATATATATATAATTAAATAAAACCCCCGAAACAGTATTCGTGCCGTGCGTGACATCAAACCCCGCCAACACCTCCCCCCGCGTGACATCGCGAGTGGCGCCCCCCCTACCCCCCCCCCCATCCCAACCCACCCCCCACCCCCCCCCGCCACGCCGCCCCCCAGGGACAGACTCGAAGCCTCACCACCTTGACTAACCAATTTTCTGGGGGAAACACTGGATAGTGAATTCATTTAGCTCTGAATTCCTCTCAGACAATAGCGCAATATGTCGTCTGGGCTGTGGAGTTGAGTAGCTGGCCACGCTGCTTCTCAGATGCCGGGATGTAGCCACTCGTATGGCACGTTGTACTAAAGCCAAGATGCATTGGCTGTAGGAGCGCACAAGTTTTACAGTGTTCATTTAACACTCATTTAGTCTCTTCTAGCTGGTCCTACTTTCTAAGTGTTGACGTAAGGCTCATGATTTACTGCGCACAACACTGAAGAAGTAAACAAGTTTTGCAGAAAACTCAGTTCAATTCTCCCCCAGCTTTTGTAGTTCTCCTATCCTTCATTAGAAATAGATGCTGAAATACATAGTTTTGAGAGTAGAGTTTTGTTAACACTATAGCAAGTTGACTTCAACACTCTTCTAGTTGGCCTACTCTCTACTTTCAGTGTTGAATTAACGTATTGGCTGCAGAAGTACAACACTGAGGAAGTAAACAACTTGAATCGCCTCCCCTACTTCAGAAGTTCTCCTTCTCTCCTTGATTAGAAATAGATGTGTCTTCATTACCAGCGGACGCGGCTATTTCTGCTTTGTTCGGTTAATTGTAGCACATTATGTGGAACAGGCACTCATGTGGGACAGCGGGGAGTCTGTTTGATCTGATATCTCTGTTAACTCGGGTAGTAATAATCACCCAGCGCTGCTTTTATTCTGTAGTTGTAGGATGCGGAGCAAAGCGAAGTCGAACTCTTTGCAACTCCTCCAAGGCCCCCCATGCTGAGCGGTGTGGGATGCTCTCACGTGGCCTGCCTGGGTTGGCACTGCTTCAGATATACTGTACAGTACTGGAGGTTTACAATACAGGCCACTCTTAGCACCCTCTGCTGGACATTCCTAACATTACAAGCCTGTGAAAATGTTTCTTCTTCCTGAAAAATAAGTTACAATAATTCTGTATGCATATACAGTATGTGCAACGCTAAGCTGTAATTATCTAAAATAAATGACATAATGTAGACAGTAAGGAGTTAACCAATCATGAGCCAAATAAGACAGTGGTCTTTCTCTTTGTTTCTCACTTGATTTCCCTACAATTTAGGCTTGGTATACAGTTAACTTGACGATAAAATTAATGAGAGGACACATTTTGCTGCTTTGCTGGGCCCATCATCCATGTCAGTCAGCAGATATGTATATATTTTATGGATGTGAAGTGGGCATATGCCAACCCTGAATGCCTAACTCCTAAATGGAATTTATCTTCGAGCTGCTTTATAAATCTGCTGACAACAGCCCAAATTGGGCCCAACAGCCCCAATGTACATCATGGGCGGTATAGGCATGTGCTGTGGTTCAGATACTGAAAATATTTGTTCTTTGACCTTGAATTTGGAACTCTCACTCTCTCTCTCTCTCTCTCTCTCTCTCTCTCTCTCTCTCTCTCTCTCTCTCTCTCTCTCTCTCTCTCTCTCTCTCTCTCTCTCTCTCTCTCAGAACCCCCTCTTTCTCATGGTGCATTTATATCTATGCTCATTATGTTCACATTGCACAATGTATATTGTGTGTGATTCTGTGAGAGTGTATCTGACTGAGTGTATGTGCCACTGCTGTTGGTGCTGGCTCTTGGCTGTTCGTTGGCCTTTTTTGCCCTCCCCCAATCATCGCAGCTCTCACAGGGAAGACGTCAGAGCTGGCTTTTTTTCCCTTTACACTGGCTTTGTCTCATTTTACAGACCATGCTTTTGAGACGGAGCTGGAAAAGGTCCAGTAAGGTAATCCACAGCATGTGTCTACTCTGTGTTCCCCTTTCTCCACCCTCTCTTAAAAAAATGCTGCCAAAAGCTGCATCCCATGAGCTTCCACTTGCTGCCTCTGCTGCAGTGCTCTCCTCCTCCTGCTCCTGCTCCTCTCCACTCCAGTCGGAAGCTCCCCTCAGTCTTCCACAGTCTTTGCCTTGTCTGTGTGTCGTCAGTTGCTCCTGACCAGTCCGCTCCAGCCAGCATCCTCTTCTGTTTGTTTTTTTCTTTTTTCATTTATTTTCTAATACGTGCTGCAATATACAAACTGCCAGAGCGGTGTGTCAGGTGATATGCCGCCCCCTGATGGCGATGGGGAGAATGGCATATTAAAAGGAAAGACTCCGGTGGAGACATTTATAATGTGTTAGCATCCCAGCTCAAGAATGCAGCCCCAAATAAAAAAAGAGGTTCAAAATCATCAACTTGCTAAAATAATTGCAATAAGTCATGTTTGGACAAGACTAACTTGACTTGCATAAATTCTGTCCTCACGATGCGTCATGGTAGAATGATTCACGTAAACCAGGGGTGTCAAACTTAAGGCCCTGGCTCTGACCCACCAGATGGTTCAATCCGGACCAAGACTCCAGAATTTCACAACTTCAAAAAAAACCTAAGAATGTCAAAATAAGAAGCCCATTACACAATTTGCTGCAGTTGTGAGATTTCAGGTTTTCAATACCTACTTGTGAACAACTGTCGATTTTGACGCCATTCACAGTCAATGCTCCTGATATACCCGATATCATCCACCTCAAGATGATTGACTACTAGCATTGCAATACCAATATGAAGCAGAAATGTGCGATATTTCACAGCTATGTTACTCTGGTCCGGCCCAATAGGCTGTGTATGTGGCCCATGTATTGAAATGAGTTTGACACCCTTAACATAAACTCTCAGTTTACATGGAGAACATGCAATTTATCATCCTCTGGAATATTTGAAAACTTTCAGACAGGCACCTTGAGGAAAGAATTTAGGAAGCAAAGTCGACCTCCGCAGAAACTGACCTATTGTTTGATCATTTTAGCAAGGTGACGAAATATTTGAAACAGGTCAACACCACAGGGCCAATAAATGATGCAGATCATTTTTGACTGACTGCAGTCTAGTCAATATAAAACACACATTTGGTACATGACGGTCACATGTGAGGTTTCTACCTCTTTATCTTCCAGTCATGAAAATGCTGTGGAGTATCATCTTTACAGATGAACACCCAAATGTCTGTCGAGACCATCCATGTATATTGCAGCTATTATGCCAGAAAATAAAAGCCCACTGTCATCTTTTCACCTGGTCTCGCTGCTCGAGGGTGAATTAATCCTCAGCCTTTTTGCTGTGGCAAGAAGACAAATGGACCAGCATCATTCCTTTTTTTTGTTCTCTCATCATTTTGTTTCACCTCAAGAGGGAGACGAAAATGAGGCTTGATTAATGGTTATGATGGATATGTACTTTTGGGAACAGATCCATTTTGGACAAGGAGTTTGGACCTAAAAGAGTATCCTCTCTCTTTTCTCTCTCAAGCTTCTCCTTGTCTCCCGTTTCTTATTACTCTTCAAGCTGAATATTGACATTTGGTTATCAGTTGTTTCTTTTGAACGTTTGTTATTGCCCCATTTGTTGATTTTCAGTTGATTATATTTGTTAATAGTGTTTTTTCAGTTTTCAGTTTATTCATCTTTGTCAACCATTGGAACTTGTGGCATGCTAGTCCTTCTGGTTGTACTGGTATGAGTTCTGCTGGACAATGCATGTACTGTACTGTAGGTGTTGTGCATAATTGTTTCGTGGCTTAGCAGTGGAGTTGTCTTTGTGCAGGGCAGATCTACTCAGACATCATGCTGGAAGTTTTGGAATGTCAGTAGAATGCAGGGAATTGCTCAACTTGTTTGGGAATAAATGTAGAAAGGACATTTTACAAACAAGCGTTTGTTCCATCCAGTTATGTTGCCCCACACATGAGGCTGTGTGTATGCGTGCCTGCGTGTCTGTTTTTGTGTTTGTGTTGGTGGGAATGTGCGTGTGTGTGTGTGCCTCAAACACCCTTGTGTCCGAAAACATCCCCTGTGTGATCCGACAAGTTTCAGGGCAGCGTGCTTCTTTAGTTGGCACTGCCGTGGCATCGCAGGGGTCAGGTCACACCCTGCTATGTTTCTGGGCCACAGTTTTATGCCACACTCCTTTTTCTGGCACAGTTTGGGCGACCCCCTGCGAACATGAAAGTGTGTGTCTTTATAGCGTGTGCGGTTGAAAGATGCCCGCTGCTACTGTGCTAGTGCCCACCTCCTCGCTCTGTGAGCCCAGCCTTTGATGCTCCTAACTGGGCCAGCGCAGTGTGGGAGTCAGGGTGGGAATAAAGTAAAGTTACTGTGCTGTAGAAGCTACTGTAACTCACACATAAATACACATTAATTGGTGCCAGTCCTGGGTGTCCCCCCCTCAGACCTCAATGTCTCTTTAAAGAAGAATAATTACTAGTTTAATGAAACTAGATTTGGTAAATAGTGAGCTCCATAGAAATGCGGTCATGCGGCCATGCCAACCCTGTGTGGAATTGTGTGGAGGACCTCCTGCTGTGTTTTAATTCCATTTAAAAACAAATAGAGGAAGCAACAACCTGGATCTCATAAAATGTTAAAGTTGGTAATGGTAGGATTATGGTAAATAGTCATTATGGCAAAGTAGTTTAAAACACTAAGGGCAATAGTGCACTAACTTTGGACAGATTTCAAACTTACCAGAAGTATACAAAGAGTTACCAATCTGCTTTCACATGTCAAGCATATCAAATGCATTTTACTGGTCTTTGGGCGAAGTGTAGCAGTACTGATACTGAAATAATTTGGTTGAAATGCGCTAGAACATCCTATTGCTTGGGACAGTATGGGTTTGAATTAGTTTATAGTTTTTTTGCTTTCATGGTCCAAAAGGTTTTACATATTGCATTCAGCACGTTCCCTTTACGATGTTATGGCTGAAATTAACCCAGCCCTCATCAACGTACTAATTGATGAGCTGATCTGAAGAACTGGAAGCAGTTGTACCAGTAAGCTCCTGTAGAAAAGAAGGCTTCATATTGTCTAGGATGAGATGAACTCAAAAGGCTCCTCTACCTCTCTGTCAACACTACGGTGGACATAACCACCACAGCTCTTCAACTCCGGTGGATATTAGCATGGAGTTCTCTCAGCTCTGGCGCTCTCAGTCAGGGCTGGTTGGGGCAAAAAAACAGACAAAAAAACGGCCCGGGCATTTTTGGGATAGACCAGTCTCTCACACAACATTGTCATCCCCTCACCCCCTGCTACACTAGAAGATGACAGTCCTCTCTCTATCTGTATGTTGAGGATGCATCAATTGCCAGCATCATCTAAATTGTGGGCTGGTTTCTGAGGGAAACATATCAACAAGTAAAAACAATAAAATCCCAAAAGCTTTGGCCCCTTAGGACTGTCAGCCCACCGGGAAAATGCCCAAGAATGATAACCAGTCCAGTTCTGCGCTCGCTTGTAATCCTTTATAGGCCCTAGTTTTTGGCAGAGACCTCGCTCTCATTGGCCACGTCCGGATCCAGAACCACCAGGCCTCGGCGTAATGAGCAATCTGTGGTGGTGAAACAAATGAGGAGCCCTTTCAATTAGCCCAGGCAGCCCTGCAGAAGAAGGAGCGGCGTCACGTGTACCGACCGGCTGCATTAGCATACTGTAGCTTCTGCGAGCTAGCTACCGAACTGCTGCTCCTCGTGTTGCTGCTGCTGCTGCTGCACGCGTCTTGGAGCGTGCCTTCTGTGTGTGTATGTGTGTGTGTGTGTGTGTGTGTGTGTGTGTGTGTGTGTGTGTGTGTGTGTGTGTGTGTGTGTATTTCTTGGCAAGTGTGTTTCACCCTATGTGTTTGTGTGTATGTTTGTGCATACGTATTTTGTCTATGTGTGTGTGTGTGTGTGTGTGTGTGTGTGTGTGTGTGTGTGTGTGTGTGTGTGTGTGTGTGTGTGTGTATGTATGTGTGCGTTTGCCTGCTCGCGCCACAGTCAGCCACTTAGCATTAATATCTGGAGAGAGCGAGAGACAGAATTAAGAGCCCTCGCCTCGAGATCAAAGCGTGCTTGTTTTGCGCGCAAAGGGTTCCTCAAAGTTTAATGAAATGCACACACACAACAAAAGCCGCCCTAATGAGTTTCCAAATCGAGCACGGGGAAACAAAGATATCTTATATAAATTTGTTTGTTTGACAAAATAACACAGATGTCTTACTTTGCCGCGGAAAAACCATGGCCGTGTCCTTCTGCATTGTTCTCGGAGACACGGGGCTTCAGTTTTTATACGAGACATGAATGCAACCCACACCGGCAGCCGCGATTAGATACAGTTGCATTCAAGTTCTATTTGTGGGGATGGATCCTCTTTGGCTGGCTGGCGGAAATGTACTTCCGTGACAATTATGCTTAGGGTCCCCTTTGAGGAGTGTCCAAACCAGGATTCGTCAGGATTGCAGTAATTCCTTGCAGTGATCTCGTTGCTGTGTTGTGTGTTGAGTGTGTGTGTGTGTGTGTGTGTGTGTGTGTGTATCTGTGCTCCTTGCTCCTCTTTTATGTCTCATTCTGTGTATGTTTGTCTTCGTTACGTCATTGTGCTGAGAGAAACCAGGACAATCTCCAACAGTGAAGCTCCCCAAAAACTAATAAAGCTGTGTGTGTGTGTGCTTGTGTGTGCGTGTGTGTGTGTGTGCTTGTGTGTGTGTGATTGTGTGTGTGTGTGTGTGTGTGTGTGTGTGTGTGTGTGTGTGTGTGTGCGTGTGTGTGTGTGTGCGTGCCTCTGTGCCTGTGTGCCTGTGTTTGTGTGTATGTGTGTGTACCTCTGTATGTATGTGGTGACATGGAGATGCATGTTTTATGCATATTTGTGTGTGTGCGTGCGTGCATGTGTGTGTGTGTGTGCATGTGTGCGAATGCACATGATTGTGTGTGACTGTGTGCATGCCTGGGCCTGTGTGTATCCCTATTTCACATCTCCCAGCATCAGCAAAGCCTGCGTCTGTCCGACGTGCACCGGAAGGCTCAGCTGTGGAGAGGCATCGTGAGCATCAGCCTGATCGAGGCCCGCGGCCTGCAGCCCATGGACAGCAACGGCTACAGTGACCCCTACGTCAAGTTCAGGATGGGCCACCAGAAGTACAAGAGCAAGGTCAGATATGGCGACCTCAGCCCTACCTCACCTCTTACGCAGAGCCAATGTTATAACTTCACTGTCACCAAATTTCTAATGCCTAAGCCTTAATCT
>NC_085877.1:4700208-4707708 GCF_034702125.1 Engraulis encrasicolus
ATAATGCATTTCACTTAAATATGCCCATCAAAATCAAAAGCACAACTGCAGCAAACCTCCTTGCCACACTTCATGTAGCTATGGCATCATTCAGCGTTGTGGTTTTTGTCTTGCAGTTCTGTGATAAGGCTTCAGGTCAAGTTTATGGTGCTCCAGAATACTGTGCAGGGGATCTGTTGGTTAACCTCCATTTTGACAGTTAATGTAGAAAGAACAAACCCCATACTGACAACTTGACAGGTATTTAGGCTACAGTGTTGCGATTTAGACTTTTCGTCAGGTAAATTCATATAGCCATAGTATCATTGTTTGATGGCTTCATCTCAGTTTTAAGTCCTGCAGTTCTTTATTCAAGTCTTGGCCACCACAGGCTTGAACTACAGTACAGTGCCAAGTCAAGTTTATATGTATAGTAAGTGTATTTCACTTAAATGTGCCTAACCTAATCAAAAGCACAACAGTGTGTAAAAACACAAAACATGAAATAGGCGTGATATATAATAAGGTTAAATAATTTTAAGTCCATAGTACGTACATAAAATGCATATGATCATGAAATGAGAATCTTAGTAGCTGTAGCGAAAGGGAGGACATATGCCCTGCCCAGCTTTTAACCCGGGTCTCCAAACTGGGGCTATGACAGAGCAGCTCTTTGGTGTAGCAGTCAGAGCTCCACTTTGAAACCCTGGAGGCCTGGGTGTGAAGCCAGTGGAGCACGGTGTGGAAACACTGCTCCCCTTCTGTAACGCCGCATTATGTAATAACGGTGCAATATGTAATAATGTAACACATTATTACATAATGCGGTGACAATCGCCGCATTGTGTAATAATTTACGCATTTCGTAATACATTTCCTGAACGCATTTCGTAATAACTTTTTTCTCATCTTGTAATAAATTATTACAAAATGCGAAATTTATTACGGAATGCGGCCGCAACTTTTTTTTTTGATGGAAATGTAATAACATGGTGCATTATGTAATAATCTATATGGATATGTTTTTTTCTGCACATGGATTCAGTAGGCACAGCACACACACATAGTCTCAGTGACATGGTAGTCACTGCCCTCTCTCTCTCTCATTCTTCTCAGTTCTCAAACTGCTCGAGAGTCGTGAATGATGCAGTTAAAACCGTTAAGAAATCATTTCACAACTTGTTGCGTGTAACTAGTCCAGCGAATGTCTCGCACTTTCTGCAACATTACACCAATTTACAGCTAGATTAAATAGGCCAGGTCTAAACACTTCACGAGGTGGTGAAAACTTGTCTTGCACTTGCGTGGGTCTGTCTCAGGGCGTGGATCTCGTAAGCGCAGGAGAAACCTGCGTGACCAGTTGACCAGGGGCTCTTCACAAAAACCAGTTGTGGTCCACGGTGCGAGTGGGCTATCCACTACTACACAGTAACCACATAATGATGAGAGAGAGAGAGAGAGAGAGAGAGAGAGAGAGAGAGAGAGAGAGAGAGAGAGAGAGAGAGTGTGTGTGTGTGTGTGTGTGTGTGCGTGTGTGTGTGTGTGTGCGTGTGCGCGCGTGTGTCCGCTGACGCACGGAGACAAACCTGGCCCATATTGATCTTAAGTCCCATCTTGGCTCTTTGGAAATAGTCTTACCATTCCAAAGGCTACTTAGAAATAGCGACTATTTTAAAATCTTCCCCAAAACGACATGAATCAAATCCCACGAAAAGACCAGCCATTACAAGTGACTCGTGGGGAGCTGTCCAAGCTCGTGGTGCTTAATTTTTCCCGATATTTCCCCATTGCTGGGAACTGGCAGGTAGTAGGCTATGTATACATGGGCACTTCTGATCCGATTAGAATAGGGATATTTTTCTACTCCGATCAGGAATTCGCTTGTATACGGCCCGATTGGACTAGATTTCTTTGATCGGATCAGAATTCTAATCGGACTAGAAGAGGTGGTGTAGTCCGATCAGATGGTCCATGTATACTTGGTTGTTTGTGACGCAAGCGTGTCACACAGGCCTATTTTAACAATGAAGCTCTGGTTATCCTAACATTTTAACGCCATATTGGTCGCTGAATTCCTGCAGAACAACTCTCTCCCACCAACCCTGGCTTCGTACTCTCATCCACAGACTTCTTTCTTGTTTGTGAAGTGTTTTAAGTGAACTGGTGACAACAGCGCGTCGGAGTGCCGCTGTTACGCACTTGCCCATAAGCGCAAGATTAAGTACAGCAGTGTCGCTTCCCGCTGCACTTTCAGAAAGACTAAAATTATAAATAAAGCAAGCGATACTTTCATGTTTATCGCAGTTTCAACCATATAGCCCGGCCCGTTGCTAACCACTGTCCCTGGTAACCGCGCGTGGTATTTCCAGACTTGATAGACTTGATAGAATTCCAGAACGTTACTAACGGTCGCACACCTCTCAAAATCCATTCGCACTTGGATCATGGCATCCTTCACAGTACTGCAACAGTCCTGAGGCAAGATGTATAAAGGTATGGGCTTCTTTTTAATTTTGATAACAAACAAAAAAAATCTGATCTCAGAAGAATTTGTGGTAACTCTTTATAGTGAAATGTCAAGGCTTGTGTAGACGGCTGATCCCTCATTATAGGCGAGGGGGGAGACTAACCGCCATACTGACACTTTTTTGATACCGCCATTCCGATAGGCCTTTGCTTGGCCTATTTGCTCTTAAGGCGTCCAACGTGTGTGTTAGGCCTGCTGAATGTTTCTGATATATTTGACCGGTTAGTAGCCTAGGCCTACAGGGTAGGGGGGGGCCTACCGCCATGGACGCGTTCATTCGCCTGGGTGACCTCGCGTGCACAGCGCTAAAGATCACTTAAAAGTTGCTCTCGGGTGGAGCTGTCCGCGCATGTGGTGCTGAGATCCGTGGCGAATGAACTAGGCCTGATTGAAGCACGTTACCCACATGAAACTTCTTCTATAGCCTATAGTATACTGACCAATATGTGTTTGCGAATCTTGCTTAAGCCTCTGGCCACATCCTCTGGTGGATGGCACGAGAGAGATCTGTCCAGTAGTTGCTTTTTATCCACTGCCCTGTGTTCTTACATTTCCATTACAGTGAAAGAACAATCTCAAATTAAAATTCCAATAGGCTATTTTGCTATTGTTATAACTAGGCCTATTTATAATGAACATTATCTAGACCAGGGGGTCACCAACCCTAGTCGATCTTTGGGCAGGAGGAATGAAATTGTATGATAGGCTAAATAAGCCTAATTGAAATGCACTGAGTCTAACAGATTGGCGTTCATATTTTTGCGTCTGTATTCCGTTGCGATAGGCTCACCACAGCGTTCCCCTGGTGTCACATGGTTATTTTCCAAAATGCTGCTTATCGTCTTTGAGCGCCGTCACCACGAGAGACTCGCGTGCAATAGGCTTACAGTTGAAAGTGCGAGCGCTGATGAAGCCGAAAGCATACAATTTTCATCAAGAATGAGAGGAGGAATTCCTATTTACATTCTTGAAAGAAAAGGGTGCGTTTGGTGTGCCATCAGCCACAGGCACAGCCAAAAAGGGGTCGTCTTGTTTTCTTGGGCAATAGGGAATAATAATGATAGGCCTAATAGGCCCAATAGGCCTAATAATAATAATAATAATAATAATGCCAAAATAATGTTCTGACCTTTATCTAAATTATTTGGTGTTATCCCTCACAACAGTGCAACAGCACATAGGCCTAATGGCGAGAGTTTTTCCCTCAGCACGTAATGAAAGCTAATCGGACGTCTAATGACAGGTGGTGCTGACGGACAGCGCATGAGGGAAAGAAGTTGCAAGCTTGATCGTGTGTTCGCTTTCGTCAGTCCAACGGAAAACTTCTGGGCTATAGAAAATGAATCTGTATTGCAACTAATCTAGTTAGGCCTAGGTCTATATAGGTTATCCAAGATATTTAATTTAGACAGAATCCTTTCAAGCCGTGCAGCATCAACGTGGTCATATAGCATAGCCTACTGTCTGCACTTGTTCCGTTGCCTGCCTCATAGCAGAGAAGGAATGGCTTGCTGTTGTTGAGGATTTGTAACGTGGATTATCGAAACTGAAGACTTGATTTCTTCTATATATACCTTTTTGTTTGGTATAATTACGGACAATGCAAATAACTGATTTTTGTGACGTTCGGACATTTTTGGAAGGAATATAATCGAATTAGTCCCGTCGCTTGGGTTATTGTTTTTCACGTGCATGTGGATGGATGCGCATAGGCTATTGAATTTGATTGCAGCCTAATAGGCCTACTGAACAGTGACTGAAATTGAAAATAGAACATTGTAACGGAACCCGCATCTCGCTCTCTTTCTGGACCAGTGCAGCGCGTTTCCTACATTGCCCACACCACCTTGCCACTCTCTAGTTATGGGGTGTGGTTATAAATAAAACCAAGTTCAAGCTCAATGGCGGCCAGACTGTCTACAATCAACACACACGCAGTGGATTACCAGAGTGGGACCCAGAGTGTGCGCCACGAAGAAAGCGTTTCTTTGATTGCCGTTTAAAGCACTGGAATGGTGCGCTCCCAAAGGTTGAAGACGACGTGGGTGAAAAGGAATCTCGTCTGCGACAAGTAAATCCCTTGGGACCAGGACGCTACAACAACAGAGTTGGTGGCGTTGTCACCAAGAGGCCTTGTTCAGTGCAGACCTGGAGATATCCCCAAAGCCACCTTGCTGTCTGGTCGTAACCAGATCTGGGCGAGGGCATAACGTCGGACCAAGAGGACGGATAATGAGCGCTAGTCTTTGCGCACCTGGCTCTCTCTCTCACTCTCAACCCCCGCTGCTGCAGCTCTCATCCGCCCCCTTTAAACATCATCTCCATGTCCACAAGCGCATACACCATTTGCACACACGCACTACACAAACACCTCATCATCTCAGGACATTTAGGCCTATGTTATGTCGTGTAGGCTATGTCTTAATTATGTGTTGAAAGATGTGTTGTATGTAACCTAATTTCGTGAAGTGCACTAAAAATAACAAAAGACATTTCTGGTGTTTCTCAGGTCATTCAGTTTGCATTCAAATCACTGTTGGTTAATTCATTTAGGGATTGAGACGCTTGTTAAACCGACCGCAGTCTGACGGCTGCTGGCGCCCAACAAACAAATTTTAAAATCTTTAATTCAGTGTCGGTGGCAACGTTACAACATAAGCATACCTATGTAATTTTTAACAAGAGTGGCATTTTTCTCGGGTGCTATGACTTCTTGCTTTGCAAGAAGAAAGTCTCCTTACTCCACGGGCAAAAAGCACCATGGTCAGACCCTGGCGCGCAAGGTCATGTAGGCAGACATAAAGGACTCACTACTCCACGGGCAAATATCGGGAAAAATTAAGCACCACCAGCATGGACAGCTCCCCACGAGTCACTTATAATGGTTGGTCTTTTCCTGGGATTTGATTCATGTCGTTTGGGGGAAAATATTAAAATAACCTTTGTAATGGTAAGAATATTTCCAAAGAGCCAAGATGGGCTTAAGATCAATATGGGCCAGGTTTGTCTCCGTGCGTACACACACACACACACACACACACACACACTCCTCCGCTTTCGAGATCCGCGCCACAGACCCACGCAAGTGCAAGACACGTTTTCACCACCTCGTGAAGTGTTTAGACATGGCCTATTTAATGTCGCTGTAAATTGATGTAATGTAGCAGAAAGTGCGAGACATTCGCTGGACTCGTTGCACGCAACAAGTTGTGAAATGATTTCTTAACGGTTTTAACCGCATCATTCGCGACTCTCGAGCAGTTTGAGAACTGAGAAGAATGAGAGAGAGAGAGAGAGAGGGCAGTGACTACCATGTCACTGAGACTATGTGTGTGTGCTGTGCCTACTGAATCCAAGTGCAGAAAAAACATATCAATATAGATTATTACATAATGCACCATGTTATTACATTTCCATCAAAAAAAAAAGTTGCGGCCGCATTCCGTAATAAATTTCGCATTTTGTAATAATTTATTACAAGATAAGAAAAAAGTTATTACGAAATGCGTTCAAGAAATCTATTACGAAATGCGTAAATTATTACATAATACGGCGATTGTCACCGCATTATGTAATAATTTATTACATTATTACATATTGCACCGTTATTACATAATGCGGCGTTACACCTTCACTACCTATAGTCCCCTTATGTACAGTAACTTGGGGCCATTTCCCTTGTGGTGGCTCATGGGAGAAGGGACGGATTATGACTTCATGGGCCCCTGGGCCAGACAAAAAGGAAGGCCCCCTCTCCATGGAATTGCAAGGTTCCAAAAGATTTGGGTATTATTGCCAAGATGTTAGAGCCTTTGTTGCTGGTGGTTCGGGGAGAGAAAATGTGTAAATACGGCAGAAAAACGTGCAATTTTAACACAGTATCCGATCATAAATAAAGACCAACAAATCAGTGTTTTTCTGTAGTGTGGAGGCTTGGTCTTCAGGGCCCCCTTGTCTCTTGAGCGCCTGGGCCTGGGCCCGATAGGCCCGTGCAGTAATCCATCCTTGCATGGGAGTGACCTCTTGGATTTCTCTCTCTCTCCAGAGTTTGCTCAAGTCCTTCCACAACATCAAAGACGTGGGGGTTGTCCAGGTGAAGGTGATTCGCGCTGAGGGACTCATGGCCGCTGACGTCACAGGTGAGTAAAGGACACACAAACACGCATGCACGCGCACGCGCACATACACACACACACACACACACACACACACACACACACACACACACACACACACACACACACACACACACACACACACACACACACACACCGCACACACACACACACACACACACACACACACACACACACACACACACACACACACACCTGGGACACCAAGTTTAGTCCCTTGCACTCGTTCCACAGGGATAATGATGTGATCAGTCACCCACCTCATCCTTTCTCTTGTTTTTTAAATCAGGAAACACTTACACAACTAATGAGAAATGATATTCAAAAAAGTGCTTTTGTTGCGTAATTCTGAGTGTAAAAATTAGGTCCCATGATGGGATCTTTCTGTCTTTCAAATGTCCATTTAGGGTGAAAATTAGAATGGTAAATGTATAACAGAAGTGTCTAACAGAAGGCATCCTGACGTCCACATACTGTACCCAAGTAACTTTAACATGGGGTTTCTCCCTGCCCTGCTATTTCAATTGGTCAGTGTCTTTATTGTTTATCAAATTTAAAGTCGAATTCCCTGACAATGATCCAATGATATTTTTCTTGGTTAAGATCATGCTGCAATTCTATTTCGAACACATTGAATGCTATGCTACTTTTGGAATTTTGGCAGTAGATTGCCAGCAACCTAGGCCATTTTTGACATTTTTGGTACAGCCACAGAATACTTTGTATTAGACCTACGGAAACATAGCTTGCATAGCTCTTTGAGCGCCATGGACCTGAAATCGAGTCTTTTCAGAATGTATGGCACAGTGCCAAAGACTTGATATGAAGTCAATTGCGCTTTTTTATGGGGGGTGGGGC
>NC_085877.1:4712708-4715208 GCF_034702125.1 Engraulis encrasicolus
GCCTGCGCTCACACTTTTGTTCCCCTCTCCCTCCCCTCTTTCTCTCCCCCACTCTCTCTCTCTCTCTCTCTCTCTCTCTCTCTCTCTCTCTCTCTCCCCCACTCTCTCTCTCTCTCTCTCTCTCTCTAGTTTTCCCTCTCTCCACTGTCCTATCTCCCTCTTTCTCTCAGTGTAATTAATTGAGGCATTTATGTGAAGTAGCAGCACTCCAGTCCTGGAGAGTAAATGGGGAGCGGTGTGTAAAAGCAGCACTTGAAGAAGAGGACGGAGGGAGCAGAGGGGAGCAGAGGGGAGGGGGTAGGTGGGTGGGTGGGTGGTTCGGGGTGTATGTGGGATGGGGGTGGTGCAGGGTCCTCACCCCTTTCAGTGGGGTAAGGGGCAACATTGCCTCTCCTGGGCCGCTGATGAGGGTTGAGGGGGTGTGGGTGGTGTGGGTTGAGTGCTGCTGGGGTGCCTGTGTGGTGGTGGTGGTGGTGGTGGGTGGTGAAGGGGCTTGGCAGGATGAGGACGAACTACTAATGGAGCCGGCCCCCTAAAACAAACACACTCATCTCAGATCAACAGTGGTGTCTGAGCACCACGGGGCCCGGACAAAATACACACCACAAGTAGAAGAGGAGAGATTTGGATGAGCTTCCCCCCCTCCTCCTCCATGAAAGGGGTCCATAATGAGTTGTTGAAAAAGTATGTAGAAGTGTTCGAAATCCTGATATAAACACGCGGGAATGATCAAGCAGAGTGAAACTCGAGTCTTCACTAAAGTGCACAGTGCACTGATAAAGAGCATATAGTCTAGTGTTGTTTTGACATACATAGGACAGTGGATAGGCATAGATAAGTAGATAAAGTTCGGACTCAATTTTAATGGAAAGTAATGCACTTCCTAACTGTGATGGATTAAGGGGGGTCAGTGAATTAAGTGCCATGGCTACACATCTGTTAGTTCAGGATGTTGTTTAAATAGTTGGTAGAGATAGTGCAAATGTGATAGTAGATGACGTAATTCATAACTATTAAGGCTAGGATGGTGAAGAAGTATAGAGTATATATATATATATATATTTAGTTTATATATCATTTGAAAACGGCAACTGCTGCACATCTGTTTGTTCAGCTTGTTTTTTTTTTAGATGGTGAAGGTGAAGTGCTCTGGCTTCCTTTTCATCTGTTCGCATGCTGTAGCCAGCAAATAACGTTTTTAAAAAATCAGTTGGAGCAGTCAGTTTGCCGGTTGGAGTAGAACCCGGGCGGAGAGCGGAGCGCCGAGGTCGGACACACACCTGGAGGCTCAAAGTTGGCGTTACCGCGGGCCGTGAAATCCGCTCAGACAGCTGCCTCATAAACAGGGTCAGAGGGCGTCGCCGGTGACAACCGCTTGTCACGGGCAGAACTTTAGCACATTACACAGCCCGAGAGCCGAGCGCCGGCCAAGCCGAGCCCGCTACTACCTTTTCCGCCAGGTTCTAACCACCCACCCCCACCCCCCCACACACACACCCACACACACACACACTTAACAATTTACATAAAAGCCCCTGCAAGCGAGCGCAGCTGTCCTGATTTCAAACGGTGCCTTCTCCGTCCGCCATGCTTGGGGAGCCGCCGGTGTCAGACAGCAGAATGGCCGCCGCATTACCGCAACACCACACTACACCACACCGCGCCGCATAGACAAGGGCATACATGTTTCTCATTTATGCTCCAATTTCACATAGTGCTGCGCTCCTCATACCTCATTCTGCTCAACCAGGGTAGATTATATGGGTCCGCGATGAAATCAACACTAGCATTCGAATTTGCATGTTACACCTGTAGACTTATTATGCCGCCTGTGAGGAATGGGGTGTTTGTTTCCCCAACATTTTCTGTATCCTCTCCTAACTCATACAGATGAATTTTAGAAATTTAGAAAAAGCGTATAGGTAAAGTAAAAGCATTTTTTTAAAATAAACACAAGCATTGAACATTATTATGATGCATGTGAATAATTTCCTCATGGGGCAGTGTGTTTTAGGCAAATATTATTACATTAAATTCCGAAATATTCAGAAATTCTTGCCTCATTTTTTGTTCCGCTTGTATTCACACACACACACACACACACTGTCTTCATTAGGAAGTTATGACATGAGTACATTCATTAACGCTGATATAAATGAAATGCCAAAAACAGACATTTCAGTGCGACCAGTATCAGCATGGGTATTGACGTGGCGCTCGGCTCTGAGCAATGACATGCACTTCTGGATCGAATATCAATATGAGCTTAAACGAGAGTCACACGAGTCGATGCGGCCCTGAAATGGATATGGCCCGTGACAGGCCTGCCTCGCCATTGATCCCAGTGACATTTATTTAACACATCAACTTAAATGTCCTGCCCTTGTCTTAACATTTTGATAAACTCAAAGGAAACAATGACACTTTCTATTCACGGTTGGGGAATTTATGCATGCAATCCATTGTGGCAGTCTCTGTCTGGAAGGAAAAGGTTCTTTTT
>NC_085877.1:4735208-4737708 GCF_034702125.1 Engraulis encrasicolus
GTTGGTCTATAACAGACCGCTGTCAATGGCAACAAGACTTTTCACTGCTAAAGCGACTTTTCAACAAGACTCTAATCAGCTGCTGTGATAGACAGCACCCGTTGTCCTGGCTACCGCTGTCAATGGCAACAAGACGTTCACTGCTAAAGCCACTGGCTTGTATACAAGTCAGTGGCTAAAGCGAATGTTTCATATCACTCCGCAGGGGGTCCGGTCTTTTGTCACTCTAATCAGCTGCTGTGATAGACAACACCTGTTGTCCTGGCTAGCCTACCTAGCTGTTGCCTAGCGGTGTTCCACAACGGTAGGCCTACTGTTTTGTTTTGCGCAGCAACAATCTTAACATTAAATAGGTCTAAAGAAATGTCCCCGCATGTGTGAATCATTTAAGTATATCCATATAATAAGCGGGTTAACTTTCGGCGAGTCGGTCGCTTTGTGGAATAGCAGCACTTCAGAGAGAACAAGACCCCTCCGCTCCGCGTCGGGGTCTAAAGATTCTCTCTGTCGTGCTGCTATTCCACGGTAGCGACCTTCTCGCCGAACGTTAACCCTTACATAATTCCTTCTCGCAGGTTACAGTACAGCAGTCTCGGCTGGATATTGCGCTCATATCGAGAGCCGAAAACTTCATCATTATGTTCGGCGAATGAAGTTATCGCACCTTTTCACTTTTTTGTATTGTCTGCCGTAAACGTGTTTGGGGCGGGGTGTAATTAACGTGAAAGGCCCACGTAGGAGCCGTAGCCTCTGCTATTGCCATGAAAATAGAGAGCGGCATTTGTCATGCAGTTAGAGTAATAAACACTTACTGTTGCAAATTGGTAAACAGAGAGAATCTCTTGAGCTGCATGGCTTTATTTGTATGCTTGCATTACTGAACTGAGTTTTACTAACAGTTTTAGTTCTTATACGCAGGTACATACATTTGTGTTCTTTTTTTAGAGGAAAACAAACTATTAACATATTTGTATCTTAATATTATAATTGGTAGCTTTAGATGGCTTAATGAATAAGGAAAATATTCGAAGTGTAATATAAATAACTTGAAGCATAATACGAATCACTGAAAGCCAAAAGATTTAAAATAGATCCCGGTGTTCTCTGTGTTGCGGTTTTGCGATTTTGGACGTACCTGCTGTCTCCCACTTGCTCATAAAAGAAAGAGAACGAGGGAGACTCCTCTCCTCTCCACACCACCACCATCACACCACTGCCAACCCCCCCCCCCCCCCCCCCTCTCCTTCCTCCCCGTAACTCTCCCCATCTGTGAGCAGAGTTGGGGCTGCCTGGCGGAGGGCTTTGTGGCAGGATTGTGGGGTTAGGGGTGGCAGGGTCACAGGGTGAGCCTGCAGAGATGGGTGGAGAGCTGGGGAGCCGGCGGGGGCCGACACTGGGGAGAAGCCAGGGAGGTAGGGTGGGAGGGGGGCGGAGGCAGAGGCAGAGGAGGGCATGGGGGGTGCCGTGGGATGGATCAGGATGGGTAAGGGTGGAACGCAGTAGTGGTTGTGGAGTGTGTGTGTGTGTGCTTTGTGTGTGTGTGATTGCGTATGTGTGTGTACTTTAGAGTGTGTGTGTGTGTGTGTGTGTGTGTGTGTGTGTGTGTGTGTGTGTGTGTGTGTGTGTGTGTGTGTGTGTGTGTGTGTGTGTGTGTGTGTGTCGGTGGGGGACTTCTGACAGTTTAGCCATGGCGGCCATTTGGGAGTCGGTGGAGAGAGAGAGGGGCCGCTGACCCAGGCTGAGCTCCGGAGCTGGCGGGGGCCCTGGAGCTTTGGGGAGCAGAGCAGGGTTCGACACCGGGGGGCGTGTGAGCCCTCAACGCCCTACGGAGGCCCACAGAGGCCACACACAGCCGCCATTACCGCCCGCTTACCATTTTTACCCCCTGCTGAGCTCAGGGATACAGCGTAGACACTCGATGAAGTGCACGATTGAGCCGATGCCGGGCCCGGCTCGCCAAGATAGACAAGCGGGTGCCGCGGATGATATATGGCACCCCCTTGAAAGTCCTTCAACTGTATGAATGAGTAATAATGAGTTGATAGATAAAAAGGACACATGACATTATGTAAAGCAGTACATTATGACCTACATGTGGTGGATGACTCTTGTTCTGATTTCCATCGTGTCCTAATCCTTTCTAATTGTGTTACCCTTCGCTCTCTTTGTGTGTGTCTCTCTCTCTTTCTCTCTTTCTCTTTCTCTCTCTCTCTCTCTCTCTCTCTCTCTCTCTCTCTCTCTCTCGTTCTCTCCTTTAGTTCTTTGTGCTTGTTGTGTGGAACTTTGAGCTCTACATGATTCCATTGACGCTCCTACTGCCACTCGTCTGGAACTATATTCTCATCTCCTCGGGGAAGGACACCAGGCAGGGCGATGTGGTGAGTTGTCCCTAAAGTGTGGTATCCTTCCACTGTTAAAGCGCTACAGTACCTGCACCTATTGTGAGTTTATTTTGTTCCCATTTCATGTGTGCCATTTCAACTTATTATTTTTTTAGTAT
>NC_085877.1:4742708-4757708 GCF_034702125.1 Engraulis encrasicolus
GCGGCTCAGAATCTCTTCTCCAACGATGGCCGCAGCAGATTGCATGGCCTCTACATCTCCAACAGCGGATAGCTTGTCAAGCCATCGGGCTACTGCGATGCCTCTGTTGGCTAATGATGCTGGTGTCGTTAGCTTGTGTAGCCCGTGTCAAAACACCACCGGCGTTGTCCACGGCTGACAGCGTCCCTCAGCGTCCAGATGGTCTACAACTTCCTCCTCGCACCTCTATACACTTTAACCGCGATGTTCAATGCCCTCCTGAAATTCTCATTGTTGGTGATTCGATTGTCAGAGATCTGATTATTTCCTAGTGCTATCACGTACTGTATCCCGGGAGGAAGGGTTGTTGACATCTCTCATCTCATTCCGTCCCCTATTGAACAGACATTCTTCCGTAAACACTGTCATTGCTCACGTGGGGACAAATGACGTCATGGCCCGGAACTCTGTGAAGCTACAGAATGAGCTGGAGACGTTATGTCTCACTGTTGAAAGCCTCGGGAAACGCTGCATAATGTCAGGCCCTATCCCACTTAGCTCCAGTAATTCAGAGCGTTTTCAGCAGATTGCATAGTCTCCATACCTGGTTGAAACAATTCTGCAATCTAGCTGGTCATGATTTTATTGCTAATTTTGATATATTCTGGACCAAAATCATTTTTATATAGATCTGATGGGGTGCATCCAAACAAACTGGGCCTACTAGAGCTAACCACCAACTTTATTCAGTTTCATTGCTTTCAGCACACCTTGACATTCAACACAGCATGACCCAATCCAGTTCACAAACACACCCAGCTCTACTATGGGTCCTGCTGATAATTGCAGCTCTCCCTCTCCTGCTGTATCACTTGGGGATCAAACTACACAGGCAATAAGTAGCCCCTCTCATCACCTACAGATGGCCCTTCTTAATGTCAGATCACTTCGTTTCTGCTGCTGCTTGCTCACCCTCCCATTCAAATACCTCCTCTGGCCAGCAGATGGCTCCTCGGAAATGTCAAAGCCTGCCCATCTGCAATGATATCTCCCTGCCAGAGACTGTCCTTCCTATTTCTTCTCCTGATATCCCTCTCAATAATGGACTAAGCCCTGAAGTCATGAATGCTACATGTCCATTGGAGTCTACCCCTGACGTTTGTTCGCTTGGACAATCCATGTGTTTTTAAGGACAGAAAAGGCATTGGGTTAATCCACCTCAATATCAGAAGTATATTGCAACGAGATAAAATGGACCACCTAAATATTTTAATTGCTCAAACTAACACTGATATCTTGGTTTTATCAGAAACTTGGCTGAAGAGTGAAATTGATGACTCTGAAGTCAACCTTTCAGGCTACAATTTATTAGAATTGACAGGGTTGGAGGGGTGGGGGTGTGGCTATTTACGTGAAGTCACATTTTTCTGTCACATTTCTGTATTCCTTAAGTGAACCTAAATCCTTTGAATTTATTGCACTCAAGGTTCATTATGGCACCAATAACAACTCCTTCATAATAGTTGGGATCTATAGACCCCCGTCAGCTGATTCTAAATCCAAGATCAGCTGGCAGAATTGATATCTAGATTCACTGACTCAGAAGTTCTAGTTCTTGGGGATTTTAATATTGACTGGCTAACTGATGCCTCCAAACATCTTAGAGATGTTTTCTCGAGTCTATTTTTGGATCAACTTATTAATGATCCAACAAGACCAAACTCTAAGAACCTTAGCAAATCATCTCTTATTGATCTACTTTTTACAAATAAGATGAACAAAATTAGCGCAAGTGGTGTTTTTGATTTAGGGGTCAGCGACCACTGTCCCATTGCCTGTATTAGGCACAGCACTCTAACCAAAGCACTGCCTCACATTTTGGTTAAAAGAACTATGAAACATTTTAATGAGCAAGCTTTTTTAAATGATCTCTATGAAAGTGACATTCATCTAACAACTGAAATTCCTGATGCTGACTTGGCTCTACAGTTTTTCTCAAACTCATTTATTTGCATTGTTGACAAACATGCACCTTTTAAAAAGATAAGAGTAAAAAGTAGAACAAAACCCATGGTTCACCCCTGAACTCTCCTCTCTTTTTCAGTCAAGAAATAAGGCTTGGTCATTAGCAAGGAGGAGCAAGGATGCCTCCGACTGGACAAGTTTCAGGAAAATCAGGAACAGATGTACATTATCTGTAAGAAAGGCTAAATCTGACTATTACTTTTAACCTTGTCTCTAGTTCGTACTCAGATCCTGCAAAATTCTGGAAGGCTGTAAATTACAAAAACAATAAATCTGTTTACACCTATGCCTTCTTCAATTAAGTTTGATGATTGTCTACTACAAGACAAATCAGTACATTTGCAGGTGCTCTTAATAAAAATTTTTTCTTTAGCCAGTCAAAGTTTTGACAATAGCAATAATCATTCCTTTATGCCTAGGGCTGGACATGATATGCGTATCAGAGACAATGTCAGAGACGATGATCTGGAATTCAGGCTTCATCCTGTGTCTAAGCATACAGTGCTATCTGCTTTATTTTAGCAATTGATAGTCGCAAATCCACTGGAGAAGACCAGCTAGATCCCCTTTTTCTTCGCACTGCGGCATATATAATAGCAGAGCCATTATTGCACATTTTCAATTTTTCTATTTCCACTGGAGTTGTCCCTACACTATGGAAATTTGCACACATTACCCCGTTGCACAAGGGGGTGATAAGACTGACCCTAACAACTATCGACCAATATCCAAGCTACCGTGTCTCTCAAAAATACTAGAGAAGTTGGTAAATGATCAGCTCAAAGAATTTCTAAATACCAATAATATTTTGAGCCCTCTCCAATCAGGCTTTAGGCCTAAACATAGTACAGTTACTGCTGCTACTAAAGTAATGGATGATATTATCACTTCTCTTGACAAGAAAAAACATTGTGCTGCCATCTTTGTGGACTTATCCAAAGCATTTGACACCGTGGACCATTCTCTGCTTCTACAAATTCTGCCTGGTATTGGTTTTAATGCAAGTGCCTGTAAATGGGTTCCAGAGGCTACCTTTCAAACAGACACCATACTGTAAAATTGGGTAATACTCAATCTGACCCCCTGCTAATAACCAAGGGGGTCCCACAAGGTTTCAGTATTAGGTCCGGTACTCTTCACCATGTACATAAATAGCATACTTTCTCTCCTTTCCAACTGCTCTATTCATCTATATGCAGATGATACAATTTTGTATTGTGTTGCGGATTCTGTACAGCTAGCCTTGGAGAAATTGCAGCAGTCTTTTTAAATCCTACAAAATGCCTTCATTAGTCTTAAGCTTCTACTTAATGTAAGCAAGACTAAATGTATGGTCCTTTACTCGATCTAAGCATGGCATGAAAAATGATTTTAATATATCTACTTTAGATGGGGTCTGTTATTGAGAGAGTATCACATTATAAGTACCTGGGAATCTGGCTAGATGACAAGTTCACATTCAAGAAACATACTGACTGTCTTTGTCACTACGCTCAGACAAAAGCTATCTTTCCTGCACAGAAATAAATATCACTTTCCTGTTTTCTGCAGAAAAAAGTTAATTGAAGCTACTTTTCTGTCTTCCCTTGACTATGGTGATATTATTTACAGACATGCACCACTCTCTAATCTGAAGGCACTTGACACTGTCTATCATTCAGCTCTTCGTTTTATTACTGGGGATCCATATAGTACACATCATTGCCTGTTATATGATAAAGTTGGGTGGGCTCCACTTTCTCACAGAAGGGACATGCATTATTTTATTTTTATTTATAAGGCCCTCACTGGCAAACTCCCATTTTATATTTCATCTCTTTTAGTTTGGCACTCCAACCCATACCAAACCCGCAGCAGCAATTTTTTACTGGAGGTCCCTTATGCCCGCACAGAACTGGGTAAAACAGCTTTTAGTGTCTGTGGACCTTCAGTTTGGAATAACTTACAACTAAGGATGGGTCTTCAAGCCTTTGTGCCATTAGAACATTTTAAAGTTACACTGGGAAGTTTTTTATCACATACTTGCACTTGTTTTAACTCATAAGTTTTAATTCATAGTTTGTCTTAATTCTTATCTCTTATATGATTTATGGTGTATTGTGTATGTTCGTTGTTTATATATGATTTTATATGTGCAATTGTTTGTTTTACTCGACATCATTGTAAATGAGGGCTGGGCCCTCAATGATTCTTCGAGTTTAAAAATAAATGAAAATAAACATACATATTGAATATGCGTACACGCACAGTTGTGCACTCACACGCATACACACGCGCAGTCACGCACACACACACACACACACACACACACACACACACACACACACACACACACACACACACACACACACACACACACACACACACACACACACACACACACACACACACACACACACACACACACACACACACACACACACCCCTCCTCATAAGTCAGAGACATCATCAATTTTGACCTCTGCGTTGATTGGCCTTGCCCAGATGCTTGTTTTTGTGTCTGTGATAGCATGGTGGGCCACACTGCTGTCTTTGTGGTTGCTTAGCTGCCGCGGTTGCAGTTCATCTTGGAGGACAGGACTCCGCTCTACCGTTTCTAGAATCAGAAGCCGCAGTCATGGCTTCCTCGTTCAGCAGAAGACAGAGGGGAGGAAAAAGAAACACACTCCTGCCACTAATTACCTTAAACAACATGTAAAATTAAACCATTGTGCTCCGCCAAAGGTCAGAATCCGGAAGGCTGCGGTTTTCCTAAGAGCCTAGGATGTTGGTCATGATGGAAGAATCTCTTTTCTCTCTTTCTCTTTCTCTCTCTTCTCTCTCTCGCTCTCGTTCTCTTTTATCTCTCTCTTTCGCTCTTTCTCTCTCAAACTCCCTTTCCTAAAGAGACAAAAAGGAAACAACGTACAAGGATTTTCCATATGCATACACTTTGTGCCTGTCTTTTTTAGAGTAGAATAATCATTAAACTGTGACCACAATAGCATCCCCAGTTATTTTCCTCAACCCCTTTGTGTTAAGAGGAGATTGTTGTGACGGTATCATCCGTTTGTTTGTCTTCCTACTCTGGTGATATTTCCCACCGTCGTCTACTACCATTATTACCACTGCCCTGACCTTGCTGACTCCTCTAAAGTGACTGCAAGAGCAAAGTTGTTCCGCATGTTAAGGTTTTCGGCTTTGTCATCTGTTATGTGCTGTTGTTTTGTGTTTGAACTTGAAGCTGGGAAGCCCAAAAAGATGCTTGTGAGGCACTTTTCAAAAATTAGTTACAAAGCGCTGTACTGTACTGTACTATATCAATAGCAAACAAATTGTACAGTAGGCGTACAGGAGTACATCAGTCATCTGAGGTTTTGTGAAACAATTTATGAAGAGCAAAGCAACCAAGGATATCGAAATTATTTTTCAATCATTTGTAGGTGTATGTAATGGATTCAAATGTATTTATATAAAATGTTTATGTAATGTATATGATAGTGATGGTGAAACTTAATTTTCTGTAGGGTATATTGTGTATGTGATATGTGTCATGTCATTTATACTTATACTGTACATTGATTTAGAGGTGGGAGCTCTGCTACTAAACGTTATGTGTGTTGTGTTGTGAGGCGGACATGCAGGCTTGGCCCTGTGAGAGCAGGAGGAAGTGAGGGGAGGAGCAGCCTTAGGGTATGACAGGTTTTAATAAAACAGTTAAGTAGTGAGATTTAACTAATACGGTTGAAATTGGTATTCAATCATGTAAATATGTGGTACAAGTTGTGTATACATATGCAATATTATCATGATGTAAACTCTTGTAATAAATGTGAGCTGTGTTGTGTTTGTGAGGCGGGGATGCAGGCATGGCCCCTGTGAGAGCAGCAGGAGGTGGGTGAAGTGGAGGTGAGGAGCATCCTGAGGGTGGGGCCATGCTGTGAGCACCTCCTCCGGGATATCCTCCACCCACCACCACCACCACCCCCTCCGTATACTCCTCCTGCACCCGCTGCCTGCTCCACAGCCCCGGACCCTCAGGGGCCTGCCTCTCCCCTGCAAGGGCCCGCATGCACTGGCTGGCTGGCTGGCTGGCTGGCTCGGGTCATGCTGGTCTGGATAGAGCTCGGGGCAGATGTTTGGTGAAGGTGTTAATTATAGCACATGCGCTGTCACTCCCCGCCCATGAAGATGCCGGGAGAAACATCTCTGTTAAACCAGCCAGCCAGCCACACCGTTGGCAATTACACCCCATTGCTCAGCGAGTGGGATTTAATAAGGGAATTTTGCTGATATTTCCCTCACAACTTCATATTATCTGGCAGTGGAATTGGCGGATGAGATGGCGACCTTACTGCAAGACCTGCTCTGCTACCACTGCACAGGGACAGATTCCAGCTCTCTGCACTATTTTAGAACCAAATTAACGCCGACAGAACTGATCATAACTTCCTCCATGCGCCATAGTAACAGGCTGCAGGGGAATGATATTGGTCATTTTTTTCCTGCGAGCCCCCACTCTGTCCTTACCGCGAAGGCCGTGCAAATGTTCTGCTAACGCTACAACAATCAATATTAGCGATATAACGACTCGGTGGTAAAAACAGTTCTTGGACGTAGACAAGAGAATTTAATGGAGGTCCACAGAGGCTAACATCTGTTTATGTTCCTTTCCCATTCAAATGTTTTTTTTCTTTTCTTATTTCTTTTTTTTCCTAGGAATCGATAGATAATTTGACTACCCGTGTGTTGAAATAAGAGTGTATCTGAAACAGTCATTTCTGTCCCACTCCAAATATTGACTGGCTTTGTAATCTGACTTGGAGCAGTCAGGAAATCCAATTACCCGGCACGCTGCCAAACGGCATAGTCTATTGTCTTGTCCTCGCGAGTATATGGGGAGACAGACAGAACTTGGGCCTGAACTCTGTGCAGTCCTGCTGTAGCAGCATGATCTCCTTGTTGCTATAGCCTACAGAATTTTGGGGCAGATCGGACAGACACGTCTATTAGGCAAATAGCGGACAAATAATTACGCAACACTCACGGACAATATCTGAATCTGCGCCGCGGTGTTCTCTGTAACCACTTCTGAAGCACATCTGCTGAGACACTTACTGTCTTTTAGCTCTGTTGCCCTTTCTGCACATGCAGCACCAAAAACAGTGCTGTGAAACAAAGGCTCGTCTTCACCATTGTTTAGTCTGGTTCGAGTTGGTCTTGCTTGTTTGTTCTGCCTTGTGAGAGTTACTGGAAAAAAAATAGAATGAAAAAAAAACAAGTGGGGAAATGTGGTAGTTGTCAGGGAGGCTTCATAAATAAAGGATGGAGGACGGAGGAGCACTGCTGGAGGAACTGAGGGCCTGTCAGCCACCTCTGCTGGTGTCACTCACACAGGCTGAGAAGGAGAGAGAGAGAGAGAGAGAGAGAGAGAGAGAGAGAGAGAGAGAGAGAGAGAGAGAGAGAGAGAGAGAGGCATAGAGATAGAGAGAGAGAAAGATGGAGAAAAGCATAGACGTAGATAGAAAAAGAGACAGTATGGGAGAGAAAGAATGAAAGAGAGAGAGAGAGATAGAGAGAGGAGAGCTAGAGATGGTGCACAGAGCCCGAGGGCCTCTGCCTCTGCCTCTATGTCCCATTCTGAGCTGCAGATAAAGTATGGTCTTGGTTTGCCCCAGCGTTTAGCCTGCACCACACCTCCTGCTGGAGACCACTGGCTGTCGTGCGGCTGCTGATGCTGCTGCTGGAATGAACTGAACTGGGGCAAAGTGTGGAAAAGTGAAAAGGTTTTTCCTGACAGAAAAGTAGAGATGAATGCGGAAGCAAAATACAACAAGGGTTGAAATGGGGTAGAAGACGGCTGTTCTAAAGCTCTTCCTGGGTGGGTGTGCTCCCATTTTGTTCTCTGTCTGTGTCTGTCTGTCTTTGTCTGTCTGTCTGTCTGTCTGTCAGTTTCTCTCTCTCTCTCTCTCTCTCTCTCTCTCTCTCTCTCTCTCTCTCTCTCTCTCTCTCTCTCTCTCTCTCTCTCTCTCTCTCTCTCTGTCTCCCCCATCTCTCTCTCCTCCTCCTCATCCTTCCTCCTCTTCTCTGTCAAATGCATCTCATGACCAGATGCCTCTCATGACAGGTGACAAAAATCATGAAGGTCATGTCACCATTGAAACACTAAACGTGCCCCCACACATTCCCATTCCCCTTACTCTCACTCCCCCGCTCCTATTTTTTTCCAACCACCTCCACTATGCCCAACCTTGACTCTGGCAAAAAAAGAAAGAAAGAAAAATAAAAGAAAAAAAGAAACATTCTATAGCTGTTGTGTTTGCTTATGCTGTTTGTTCGGCAGCAGCGGGTTTTTGAAGCCGCCGATTGTTCTGGCTGCCAGGCGAGCCCTGTGAACTTTTGTACCTGTTGTTGTTTTGTGCGCTAACGACCTTGCTAGCGCTCCGCCGCGGCTGCTGCTGCTGCTGCTGCTGCTGAGGTGTGTGTTCCACCTCCAGCTACGCTGCAGGAGAGCCTCACGCTCACGATCACACTTAGGGAAGTCGACGGCGAGGGGGGCAAAGGGGTCAGTCGTCCCGGAACCCAGGGCAATGCGGGGCCCAGAACTGGGTCCTCAGTACATTGAATGCATTGAGTGGGGGGTCCCTTTCGGATGCCTTTGTCTTGGGCTCGGCCTAAGCTGATCGCGGCCCTGATCACGGTAACACTCACGCTGCCATGCAGCTGCTGCTGTTAACGGGATATGCCCCTGCTCTTGCTGCTAGCTTGCCTTCTTGATTTTTGGTGTGTGCGCGTGTGAGCGTGTCTGTGTGCGTGCGTGCGTGTGTTTGTACCTCCAGTGGGTGTATTGCAGTGGAACGCGGAGCTGGTGTATCATCTGTATGTGGTGTTTCACACACAGACACGCAGGCACGCAGGCACACACAGTACAAACATACACGTGCACGAACACATGCACACGCACACACACGCACGCACGCACGCACGCACGCACGCACGCACGCACGCACGCACGCACGCACGCACGCACGCACGCACGCACGCACACACACACACACACACACACACACACACACACACACTTTTAGCTGGAGGAATGTACAAATGTTGTGAAGCTACTGTATTTTTTATTAACTGGAACATAAGCAATATGCCCCACTTCTCATGTAGTACTTCACTGATGTCTTTTTCAATTGAAAGTGTTTCACCTTAGTCAGGTGGGTCAACGGTATCACAACTATACTCAAAACACACACACACACACACACACACACACACACACACACACACACACACACACACACACACACACACACACACACACGCACACACGCACACACACACACGCACACTGTCCCACAGCAGCATACTGTACCTGGTACAATGGTATTGCCTCCGCTGATTAGCGGAACACACCCCGAATTAGCCATCAAGGGCATTGCCATCACAATGACTCTCACCAGGTGTGCTGCAGGCTGGGGTAGATGGATTTTCAGCAGAGTGGGAGGACCCAGGGGTGGGGTGGGGTGGGAAGAGGGGCGGGGCGGCGTGGGGTGGGCTTTTTCAGCAAAGCTATTAATATATCTATGTAAAGACCCGGAAGAACCTTGACGCAAAGTTACAGACAAGAGAACTGTCCCAATGACGTCCGTCTGCCGCCCGTGTAC
This sequence comes from Engraulis encrasicolus, assembly GCF_034702125.1. Classification (NCBI taxonomy): domain Eukaryota; kingdom Metazoa; phylum Chordata; class Actinopteri; order Clupeiformes; family Engraulidae; genus Engraulis; species Engraulis encrasicolus. Next base: position 4,752,359 of record NC_085877.1, read on the forward strand.
GGTAGCTGCCCCCAGGTCCTGTCTGGCCATTGTGCATCGATATCCGTACCTTTTCTTCTCCGGTGTCAGCAGCCACCAATTCCCCATTGTAATCCCCTGTTGTTGACTGTGCACAGTGGAGTGGTGTGTGTTTGTGTGCGCTTGTTTGGCTATTTGCTGGTAGCATCTCTCGCGGTGACCCCATTTACATACACACGCTCACTCATTCAGCTGTCCCCAAACCCCGCTTTTTGTCTCAGCAGGAAGCTTCCATTTACATAAGAAGCTTACAGTGTACGCCAGACATACTTTTTCACCTCCTTATTAAATGGAACAAAAAAAAAAGATGCGCGGGAAAAAAAAGCCATCTTTGGCCCAAAGTTTATAAATGCTAGCTAGCAGCATTGCCAAAGCTATTATTTATGGGGCTAGGCCGAAGTAAATAGATACTTTATTGTAGGAGTAGTAATTCACGGTTTGAAAAAAAAAATAATTTCTTTTCAATGTGCATTTTAATGGCTGTGACCCTGACCTTGTTACGCAGATGAATGCGCGCTGGCTTGAGTCATGTGTGAGTGGAAAGACAGGTCTCTTGAGCACCTGCGAAAAAAACAGATATGACCCTGTCTTCTTCCGTTTTTTTCTGAATCATCTCAAGGACTGCGTGGGAAGTTTGCTAAAGTATTTGAGACTTTTTCTTCTGGCTTCTGCACAAGAAGGAGTTCGACTGTGAGCGAGCGCCCTGGGAAATGTGACTTTGTGTGTTTGCCTCCTTTCTCTCTCTGTTTCCCTCTCGAGTTAATCAGATAGCGAGATGAAAGAAACTCGCACCAAACTTTAATATGCTAAACACTTTTTAGGTAATTACCATTAACTTCCTTTGCTCAGCAGAGGAGGTTTCAGAGCGCTGTGGCTGTGTTGCCACGTAATAAAGCACAGAGCAGGGGTGTGCAGCAGTGATATAACAAGTTTTACTGGAAGTGGCAATGTATTCTGTTGTAAGTAAGTGTTGCACTTCTAAACAAAGAGACCCTTCACTCGGAAAAGCGCCTGTCCAGGCCAATGTTAATTAGAGAAAGTTTTACTCAATGTCAACTCATAAACTTGCTGAAGATAGTAATAATGACTTTGAACTTAATCTTTCAGAAAAAACGTCGTACCACGTCCTTGGTTTTGTAAAACAAATTCATCAAGAAACTAAATTAACATGGTAAACGTTTCTAAAATATGTGATGTCTTCATGGGCTATCTGTGTTATCAGGAGATATGGTCATAAGAGATATCATATTACTCACTACCTGGGTGGTCCCTGGGACCAGCAGAGGTCAGATAGGACGTTGCTTGTCTTTATCGGCTCCATATCCTCCCCAAAGAATGGATAAATTGTGAAAGATATAAAATAATACTTTCAAATATATACTTCAACAGCAGGTTATAGAGTCTGCTGGGGAAGCCATGCTAGTGGATGGCAGCCTCATTTTGATGGAAAATGTATCCTTCATTTTTTTTTCCATTTCAAATTATTCCTGGAGCAAATTGTAGGCTAAACGGTGCATTAAGTGTATTCAAACATGTAAGTGAAAGCCATTTTAGCTGAGCGCGGGATAAATGGGTTGACAAATACATGGTTTCATTTGCATAATACGAGGTGACTGGTGAGCATATATGTGGATACAGTCATGATATGGGCTTCCCCAGTGACAGCCAAACTGTGTTAGTGATGTGTAATAATGCTGCTCAGCGCAGACTAGTATTAATTAATGCTAATTGTGTGTATGTTGCATAGGTTACATGCCAGCCATGTTTATATAGATGCTAATTGGCTGGACAAACGTGACTGCAGCCCGTGTCTGTATTCTACTTTAGACAACAAAGACGATCATTTGTAGAAAGTGGGCTGCTGTGGCAGAGCATTTATCTGCTTACAAAGCGTTTTAAGTCTCACAAGAACACTGTCCAACTCCACACTACAGTACATCTGAAATATTTAACTTTTTAAAACAAAGCTTGTGCAATTCTCAAAAGCCAATCAGAGTTAGTGTTACATTAGCTAACATTAGCTGCATTAACTGTAACATCTTTTCTCGATAACGAAAATAAAATTCAGCAAAGTGTGTGAATCTTCCAGTGTTAGTGGCAATTTGTATTTTTGCTAAGTAGACAAATCAGACTTGGGCAGAATGGGTTCATCACTGCCACATTTAAAATGCTGCTTGCCAGCAAATTTGGTGATATACCGATCCCCAAAATCCTACAGTATAGCTTGTGGAATTTTGTAGTTACCAAGTGGAGAGTGTAGTTGGCCCCAGAGCACTCTCTAAGTGTTGAATTTTTCCGGTATATTGTCGGAAGTTAATTTTGATTTTTGATACATTTGTTTCTAATGCCAATAGTATAGGGCCTAATGGTCCTTTTTGAAAATAAGAAGCGATCTTTGGTGGAATAGGTACATTTTTGTCAATAGCCATAAGTGCCGACTCTAATCAAATCTGTCCAGTTCCATCACTTAGAAAAGGTGATGGTACTACACTAAACGCTAAGGAAGAAAAATCTGCACTCACAAACTGCGTCTCATTATTTATTTATATTACCACCATGTCCAAAAAGCAAACGTGTTTCGGCTATCAAGCCTTCATCAGTGCGTGGTACTCAGAACAAAGACAGGGGTGCATCTTATCAAAGGGGAGGTGAGAGGTCACAAGCTGCAGGTGGATCACATGATAGTGGGTGGCACCCAAGGGTGCAAAAACACAGTGTAGCCTATAGACAGCAACCAAAATACACTGTCTATATCTTTAAAACAAAAGGAACAATAAAGAATGGAAAAGGAAAAGAAAAACAAGGCTGGAATTGTAGGATGCCTAAAAAAAAATAAAAAAAATTCAACAAGTTATGAAGGCAGCAGCATGTACCATCGCTGACCATAGCCAACATTAAGACTAATAAATGCAATGACATAACCAGTAACCCAACTACACTAAACGCTACACATTTGGTTATTCACATGTACCTAAAAAGAAAACCCTTCTGTGCCTGTTTTGTCTTTCTCTCTGTCTTTCTAGCAAATGGTGGAGGACCTACTGGAGGATGACGATGAAGACTTTGACAAAGATGACAAGGTAACTATTTACTGTATGTGCATGGACCACCACAATTAAACCCCAAACATTCATGCACACCCAAAAAAATAAGTAACTAGCAGACGTTCTTTGCAGCTGTACGTTCTTAACAAGTCTGTGAGGAGCATTTGTCCTGTGTGTGTGTGTGTGTGTGCGTGTGTGTGCGCGAGCGTGTGTGTGTGTGTGTGTGTGTGTGTGTGTGTGTGTGTGTGTGTGTTTTCCACGCTGATGAACACTCTTATGGGTCTCGTCTCAGTCTGCTTTGCTCATTCCCCACTGTCAGGATGGCTCTCTCCCCTCGTCTTGACATCTGAAGAGCTCTTTCATGTTTGGGATCGAGTGGGGCTGCTGCTCCCCCACACCTCAAAGTGCAGAGTAATGTCTGCTGGCTAGTGCTCTTCTTCCTCCCTCCCTCCCTCTCTCTCTCTCTCTCTCTCTCTCTCTCTCTCTCTCTCTCTCTCTCTCTCTCTCTCTCTCTCTCTCTCTCTCTCTCTCACACACACTCTCACTCTCTCTCTCTCTCTCTCTGTCTGCACCCTTTCCCTCTCCTCCTTTTCCTCTATCTCTCAAACAGTACCCCTCTGTTGCACTCTCTCTCTTTCTCTCTCTCTCTCTCTCTCTCTCTCTCTCTCTCTCTCTCTCTCTCTCTCTCTCTCTCTCTCTCTCTCTGTCTCTCTCTATCTTTCTCTGTCTCTCTCTCTCTCTCTCTCTCTCTCTCTCTCTCTCTCTCTCTCTCTCTCTCTATTCCTGTGTGTGAAGCTCCAGCCTGTCTTGCCGCCCCTGCTAGCCCCAGTGATTGAGTTGTTGCTTTCAGAATAAAGGTGAATCGCACACTCATAAATAAGGCAGCCTGCGGGCCTCGAGTGTCGAGCCTCTGATATTTCTCTGGGACTTTGAAGTGCAATTAATTGTATTCAAATGGCCATGGGGGTAATGCTCATTAGACAGGCACCGAACAGAGAGCAGAAAGGAAGAAAGAAAGGCGAGGAGAGAGAAAAAAAAGACAGAATGAAAGAAAGGCTGAATGTGTGTCTGCACATCGCTTCACAAACACCCCTTCACCCACCCACTCACCCACTCACCCACCCCTCTCCCCACCATAGACCAGAAATGTCTGCCTGAGATGTGCGAGGAGGACTGAGGTCTCGCTGGCTGTGGATGATGAAGATGTTCTGCCGTGTTGCTTTGTAGTCCTGGCAGTTTGTTTTTTTCTCTCTCCTTCGGCTGGTTGGATTCGTGGCAAGCTCTCAAAGGAGTGCAGAGTCAAGGTGGAAGCGAAGTCATTCCTGAGCGAAAAACTAACGCCCTGGGCAAAGAGGGGGGGAGTCAGGGGGTAGAGCACCAGGGACTCGGCAGAGAACCACAATACTGGAGGGGGGAAAGAGGTTGCGCTACAAATGCAATTCGGCTTCTCCCCGTTGCGATGGCATTGTTCTCTTTCAGGAACAGGTGTCTCTATCTTTTGTTCTTAATGAGGATTCAGGCGGATATTGTAGGGGGGGCGTCTCATGAAGATTTTAATCACTGGTAATTGACAGGGATATGTTACTGTTGTAGCCGTTCCGCCTTGATCTTGGCGTTAATAAAATTTAAATCGCTGCTCCCTCTGTTTGTTGTTACGTTTTCATTAGTACCACCTGGGCAAATGATTAAATGAACACCAAACGCTTTTGCCATGTTAAACTAGCCCACCCCTTAGGGAACCCCCTACCCCTTGTAACCCGGGCCGTGGTGTTGCGGGTGCTTGTTTGTTCTAGAAAGTGGACTTTAACCAAGCTTTACCTGTAGTGCAAATTTGATCCTAATCGTGTTAACTTTACAATCGCCTCAATGTCCTAGCCTCGTTTATTTTGCGTAACTCCGACAAATGAGGGCCTTTTAGCCGTTGCAAATGGAGCATTTTTACCGTGATAATTGAACGAGCAAGCAATTTTTCATAAAAAAGCAACTTGATCCCTGGAAAATTATATAGGGCCCTACCATTTTTTTTTCTCAGTTTCGTCATCCGTGTTATTGAAACCCAGCCTTGCCCTAAGCCCTGTGAATATAAAAGAGTGCGAGTTTGAGGTCAGAGGTTTAGAAAAGCAAATTCAGCTCCCTGTCCACATTGATTAAAGTTCCCACCCCGCTGGAAGGAGACGTTTGGTTCACATTCCGTGCGCTCTCCTGGTGATGACAGAACGGCAATTGGAGTTGAAGAAAATCCCCCCTCATCCCAATCTGCTCAGGGTTGATTTACCCGCTCATTCCTC
>NC_085877.1:4762708-4765208 GCF_034702125.1 Engraulis encrasicolus
CTTCCTCTCTTTCTCACTCTTTCTCTATCTCCATCTCTTCCCCCTCTCATCTGTACATTCCTCTCTCCCATCTCTCTCTCTCTTTCCTTCCCCCTCTCTCTTTCTCAAGCTTTCTCTCATGCTCTGTCTCTTCATCCCTACCTCCCACTTTCCCTCTCTCTCTCTCTCTCTCTCTCTCTCTCTCTCTCTCTCTCTCTCTCTCTCTCTCTCTCTCTCTCTCTCTCTCTCTCTCTCTCTCTCTCTCTCTCCCTCCATTTCTCCATTCCTCTCTCACACTTCTCTCTCTCTTTCATTCATCCTCTCTCTGTTTCTCTCATACACATACACATACACATACACATACACAGACACACACACAGAGTCATCCACTTTTGCCCTTGCTCGTACACTGGTACAGTCGCCTGCTGCTCTCTTCCTCTCCATCAGAGGCCACATTAGAGAGGAAAAACACAGCTAACCTCTTAGCTCCGTGAAATGCTTTTAGACAACACGCAACAACACCAAAAAAAAAGAGAAAAATCTGATCCCAATTCACACACAATTATGTCTGTGGGAATCTGCCGGTCCACAGCCAGCGCTCTTATCTGTAGATGGCATATGGCGCAACAGACCTGCCAAGCGGCAATGGGTTTTAGGGGATGATTGGGCCGATAGCTGTGTGCTAGTATGTAATTGGACTAAAAAAGAGTGTGCCGGGGATTTATTTTTTAATACTTTAAAAAGCTGTGACGGAAAAACTTGTTTTGGGGCTATTGAGCTTGTGATTTGCTACGCCGTGTCCTCAGGTAACAAGGTTTGGTTTTTTTTTCTCTTGTTTCCCTCCTTTTTTAAAAAGGGTGGAGAATAGTGTAGCCATAGAGATTGAGTGAATAGTAAAAGTGTGTTTGCGTGTGAGAGAGTGTCTTTGAGTGTCTGATTGTGCGTTTGTGTGTGTGTGTGTGCACGAGTGTTTGGTTTTCACTGTGTGTCTGCGTGTGTATGTGTGTCTGTGTGTGTGTGTGTGTGTGTGTGTGTGTGTGTGTGTGTGTGTGTGTGTGTGTGTGTGTGTGTGTGTGTGTGTGTGTGTGTGTTTGTGACAGAGAGAGAGAGAGAGAGAGAGAGAGAGAGAGAGAGAGCAAGAAAGTGGAGGCGAACAAGAGAGAGGGAGAGAGAGAAAGTTTGCCCCGCTCCCTTAAGTTCTTTTCTTCTCCGTTGCCTGTGAAAGATGAAAAGGCTCCCACTGTAAAAGACGCTTTTGACTTTGCCTGGCGCCTTTTGTTGCCTCTCTTTTGGAGATGCTCCAAGGAACTGCATTTTAATCATGTTTGGTTAATACAGAAGGAAGCGCAAGAGGAGAGAGAGAGTGGAGAAACATTCAGGGGCTTTGTCTTCCCTACGCTAAAATGCTCTTCATTGTTTTTTTTTTCTTTTTCCCTCCAAAAAGCATCAGGTGGATGGTGTGTTTTAGGGGTTCTATTGTCTCATTTTTTTGTATTTCCTCTGCCTATTTGTACAGTCTTTTTTGTCCATCCTCTCAGCTGAGATACAGTATGTGCGCTCACAAAGCTACACCTGTGTCATGGGCACGCTAGTTTGCGGACATGCAGTAAATATCATGTACGTGCACAGCACTCAGATTCACAGAGACACGCATGCATGATATGCAGTCGTGAACATTGGCTCACGAGTGCACATGCCACAGACACGCTTCACGCACGCACACACATGTATGCACACGTCCCTTCTGCGGTCTGCACAGTATGATCTGCCTTTGTGTCCCCAAGAGAGTTGTATAAAGTAGAAGTAGTACTCTCACAAATGTAATTACAGCACTAGTGGTATGATATTACATGGTGTTTCAACTTTGTAATAACACACTACGAGTGTTGTAATTACATCTGTAAGAGTCCTTCTACTGATAATCTACTTTTTACAACTCTGGACTTGCTACATGCTTTAAAATGTCCATCTGTCTTATTCTAATATGGTCCACAAGATTTCGGGTTCTGTGCGCCCCGAAAGCCAGCGTTCGTGCCACAGGCACACCTCACGCACCTACACACATGTATGCACACATGCTCCTGTGGTCTGTACAGTATGATCTCTGCTTTTGTGTCCCCCACATGCTTTAAAATGTCCATCTTCCTTATTCTATTCTGGTCCAAAAGGTCCCGGGTTCTGTGCGCCCCGATAGCCATATCCTCGAGGATATGTTGGCCTCCTGGCACTTTGAGTGGATTCGCGTGATGGTGGTAAGTGAAAACAAAAACGGCTACAGTAACTGCTGCTAATGCTGCCGCTGCTTCCAAAACTCTGCTGATGATGTCACGTTTTGCGTCACATCCCGTGCGTCCTTGTCCCCTTCCGTCCCACCGTCCGTGCGTCAGTCCCACCGTCCGTCAGTACGTCCTGCTTCGTCCTGTTGGCTCTCTTCAGGCGTCTCCTGTCGGGATGGGTGTAACTGTGGAGGGGGGGTGGGGGTGCTGGCTGGTGGGTGGTGGGGTTAGGGGCATGGCTGTGC
>NC_085877.1:4770208-4777708 GCF_034702125.1 Engraulis encrasicolus
GTTCAGTTTCCTATTCATATGTAATTGCCTGGGGAAATCAGATATAGACAGACGCGTACACACACACACACACACACACACACACACACACACACACACACACACACACACACACACACACACACACACACACACACACACACACACACACACACACACACACACACACACACACACACACACACACACACACACACACACACACACACACAAAGACTCATAACCATCACTCTTAAATGCACAATGGATGTGATTGAGTCAGTGTGTCTGATGGTGCTGTGTTCCCTATAAAAATATATCCTGTAAATAGAGGGAGTTGAATAAACAGAGAGAGAGAGAGAGATTGTTGAAGAGGAGAACCTAATATCCGTAGTATTAAATGTCCCGTCCCTGCCCTCATCTCCTCCAATCGGTGCCCATCCCGCCTCTGAGTGGCACGGCGCCCCAGGCCTCCAATTGGACTAAATGATCCGTCTGCTGCTCTCAAGCACCTCGGGCACGCAGGTGGAAACCACATGAGGGGGAATGACTGCCAAGCCCGCGCGCCTCCATGCCCGCGCCCCAACCAAACGCCACCACACCATCCTCCACACCTCCACCCATCCCCTTCTCTTCTCTTCTCTTCACTTCTCTCTGTGCTCTTCGAGCTGTGCCCTTGCCCAAAGGGGTAAGTGGCCCATGTCTGGTCTGGGTTTCTCTGTCGAAGAGCAAAACAGAAGCGTTTCATTTTTTATAGGGCGAGGAGGATCATCAATAATGTCTCGACTATAAGAGCTAAGGCTGCTGTGGTGTGCTTGAACTACTGTGGTGCAATGCGTTTCGACCTCTCGTGTCAGGGTGGTTTGAGTATGTAAACAACCCCCAAAGAATTTTACATTAAACTTTTGCAGATGCTGTTATCCAGAGTTGTGTAAAGTAGAAGTAGAAGTACTCTTACAGATGTAATTACAGCCCTCGTGATATGATACTACATGGTTTCAACTTTGTAATATCATACTACTAGTGTTGTAATTATATCTGTGCGAGTAATTCTTTATACAACTCAGTTTTTATCCAAACAACTCACAAAAATAGGCATGTGGTAAACAACCTACAGATATGCAGAGGATCACAATGGAAGCAAAGGCAACATAAAGGTAGTGTTGCAAAATGCAGGATGGCACTGGGGAGTGGAGGTTAGTAGTATGCCAGTGATGAATGACTCCCATGAATAGTTTCATTAAGAAGGGCTCTACAATATGAACCCTTGAATGAAAATGTGTAATTACTCATTTATCTAGAGTAAGAAGATGCATCTTTGTTCTCTCCCAATCTTTTAGTACACCATTGAGTTTGTTTACGTGCAGTTCAGTATGCCGAATATGATTGGGAATGGGATATTAAAGTCTCCTGAATTTATGTTTGAATATATAAGCACCTTTTCCCGACTGCAGTATGCCAAATAAGCCCTTATTTGGGGTTTTGAGAAATTGGGATATGCTACCTGTAGGTGGAGTACTCTGAAAGAAACTGGAGTATTGATGCGATGCATACAAGCACCTTATCCTGGATACAGAGACTCTCCATAGAATAGAATAGAAATTGAGGAGAAGTCTGTAAAGGATATAGACCGGGATATAGAACTCAATTTTCATATAAGCGCCATTCGAGATACTGAACTGCATATACATACACTCATTGTCACCATCCCTCTCACCACTTGAACTTGCCCTGTGTGGGGAATGTACTGTGAGCCAAAATGTTAGTACCTTAACTCATTGTATGTGTAGAGTAGTTATTCATGTAACACCACACTGAGTGTCTGAGTGTGTTCATGGTTATACACATAAATCATCACCCCCTTTGGCCTGTAAGTGAGATCATACAGGTCTCTTAGAATACCCTCTTCAGTCTCAAGTCACCATTCACTGGTTTGTGGGTACCTGTGCCGATAGGTATATGGTGAGCTATGAGTAAGTACTTTCTCCTTTTGTAGTAAAAGTGAGCTCACTAGTATACAGTTGGAAACTTTGTAGTACACACAGAGTGCTAAAGACCACACACGCAACACACTGTGCTTAACGGCAAGACCCTTTGGTGTGTATTGCGTTTTGATCCAGTGTGTTTCCCATGTAAGGTGACAGGCTAGCCAGCGTAGTAGAGCGTTCATTTTTCACCAATTATTCCTGAAGTGAGTGAGTGTAAGTGTTTAAAGTGTGGGTGTGCCCGTGTGTTGACCCTGCGGAGTTGCTGATGGTGTGATGCAGTGAGGGAGGGGGTGATAGAGGGAGGGATGGGAGGGAGGGAGGGAGTCCTCCTCAGCAGCAGTTTCAGGAGAGCCCGGCCGACGCACACCTCAGACATAATTAACACTGCCATTTTAATTAACCTCCCAACAGCAGTCTGACACGCCAGGCAGATGAGTTTGCTCACGCAGGCCCCTACCCCTCCCTTACTCTCCTCTCCTACCCCTCCCTTCCTCTCCTCTCCTCTCCTCTCCTCTCCTCTCCTCTCCTCTCCTCTCCTCTCCTCTCCTCTCCTCTTCCTCTCCTCTCCTCATCCAGAATGTCTCTCCTCCTCTTTCTCCACCTCCTAGTTCTTCTCTTCTCTTTTCCACCCTGACCCCGTCCTCCCCACCAGAGACAGTGACATTCTCTCCCTCCCTCTCCTCCTCATCCTCCTCTTCCTCCCCAGCTTCTAGTTCCTCTTCTCTTCTCTTCTCTTCTCTTCTCTTCTCTTCTCTTCTCTTCTCTTCTCTTCTCTTCTCTTCTCTTCTCTTCTCTTCTCTTCTCTTCTCTTCTCTTCTCTTCTCTTCTCTTCTCTTCTCTTCTCCACCCTTCCTGACCCCATCCTCCCCACCAGAGAGAGAGAGACGGTGACATATATTATGGATCAATCTCTTAATGATCTTCCTGTTGGAAAATTGATGCTCTCGTTCATTCATTTTTGACTCTGTTGTTTTCCCTCTTTCCGCTCGCTGTCTGGCGTGTCCGCCGTACGTGAGATGACAAGTCAGGGCTCACCTCGGCGCGGCAGTTGCCTCTCATTTGCACATCAGCAGGGTGGGGTTTGATGGAAATGAGGAGAGGGGGGGTCTTAGAGGGAAAGGGTACAGGGCCAGGCGGCTTTGGCATGAACATTTCAAGTGACATTTCTAGCCCAAGCTCAATTACGCCCAACACATACAGGAAAACAATTACACACACATATATATACTTGGAACAACATTTAAAAGAGTAACAGAGCGTCAAGTCTAATGGCATTGTATAAAAAAGCATGTACAGCATACAAGGGCTTTGGCATTTTGTTATTAATTTGTTTTGCTTTTCAGGCTTCACTTCATGTCCCTCAGGGTTATGTCAGACTGCTACACATTTTTACAGCTTAATAATAATCCCATTTACACACACTTGCTACACGTCCTATTTGCCTTGTTTACTTGGCATCCCTTGATCATTCTTGATCTCTTCAAGAACATGCATCTCTTTCCTCCCTTTATGTCTGAACCTAGTGGTCTGTTTGTCAACAAGTTATTGGTTTATTTGTTACTTAGGTGTTCCCTAGTCATGCCTGCTTTTATTGTGCAGCCATCAAAGGCTTGCCCTTGAAGACTCATGAAGACTCATGAACTCTCTCTGTGTTGCTTTGACTCAGAAGTGGATGCAAAGAGTTGAAACGTTAGTCATTATGGGTGGCACCACAACAAACAACTAAAAAAAGGTGTTTTCAAGCACTCCAGTCATCTCTGGCCTCGTCCTTTAGAAGGGGACCAGTCTGAATGCTTCTCTCTTTGAGGCGTTTCCTCCTCTTTTTAAAGGGATGGTAAATGATCCTGACGCCTCCCTCTCTCCTCTTATTAATCCAGCTGGCACTGCCTCACCAGCATGGCAGCATTGCAGGCAGCATTGCACTCTGCTCTGCCGTGGCTATAGCCTGCCTCCACTCTCCTGGCCTGCGTCGGTGAGATTCTCCACGTTTGGCACGCAGATATCACGAGCGACAGGAACGGGACGGTGACGCCACTGAGGCCCCCACGGGGTGGGCACGGGCAGGCGTGCCAGCAGTCTGGCGAGGCACGATTACAAAACGCCACATCAATCTCCCGGCTAAGGAGGTGCCCAAGACACAAGCACACAAGTGGAGCAGTAGAGGCCTCAGCCTATGGTGTCTGTTGGTTTATCACCGTTATACATTGTGATTCTCAACTAGGCCCTCTAGAAATGCTATAGGTTTTCCGTACTTGGCATATCTGGGATGTTTTGTGGGTCTATACTGTACGTATTGTCCGGCAAACAAAAGAGAAGTGTTGCTTATCTTATCACATAGTAGATGAGGTATTTCAAAACAACAGTAAGCAACATCCCAAGCCATCCAGCCTTTCAGTTTGGTACAACTGGTAAGTCAGTAAAGGGAAAAAAAACAGCAAGGTCGGCGTCTGCGCAGCACTTTTGACCCGTGTTTTGCTTGGTGCTTCCACTCCCAAAAAGTAGCAATCACTTGAGGTAATGAAAAAGCAGGGTAAGTCAAACAGGGAAACACAAGTACAGTTATTCACAGCATATATGAGTCCACAAAAACGGCATCTGTCGCATTGATTGCAACAATAAGACAGTGTAATGAAGCTTATTTGTAATAGCCTTGGGGCTGTGGTGAAACGAGATTATGTCACCCACATTATGTTCACTATGTTAGATATTAGATGTGCATGCTAGATATTAAATAATGCATTTCTAAAACCTTCACATTACTTCACAGTACTTCACATTGCCACACTCCCCGCCAAGACAATTTGTTTTAAAGCACACAGATAATACATCACAAGTAAGACTTGTACCGCAGGTGAAGTTAGTCCTAGGTGAATGTAAGGTACTGAACATAGCACCTATACTGGTGGACTAGCTGTGGGTGCGGTATAGAGGTGGATTCAGTGGTGGAGGGGTCTGCTGAGGTCCTGCACCCCCCTCCACCACCCGAGGGGGGAGCAGAGTGGGATGTAGAGGGGGGGGGCAGAGCAAACAGGCCGTCTCCCCTGCCCCTGCTACAGTATTATTGCAGTCCCCCACCCACCTCCGCCGCTGTTTGAAGGCAGGAAATAAGAGTTAGCTCATGGCTCTGGGAGGGTGGCCAGAGGTGGATGGATGGATGGAGGTTGGGGGTGTGATGGGGTGTTGGGCTGGGGGCAGCTGAGGATCGTGAGGGGCCGTGGTGGTGATGAGGGAGATATGTGGGGGTTTGGATGATGCTGGAATGACCCTGTGTGCCCCAAGACCACAACCCTCTATCAGAGCACCATCCCTCCACCCCCACCCCTAGCTTTCATTTCCCCTCCATTTCTCTCCATTTTCTCTTTTTCTCTTTTTTGCCATTCTCTGATTCTCTCTTTCTCTTTCTCTCTGCCTCTGTCTGTCTCTCTCTCTCTCTCTCTCTCTCTCTCTCTGCCTCTCTCTCTCTTTCTCTCTCTCTCTCTCTCTCTCTCTCTCTCTCTCTCTCTCTCTCTCTCTCTCTCTCTCTCTCTCTCTCTCTCTCTCCCCGTGTCTCTTCACCACACACAACTCTCTCCCTGTCCCTGGACCCCCCCACCCCACCTCACGGAGCGCCCCACTCCAGCACACAACTCCCAGAAATCCCCTCACAATAGCAGTGGAGGGATGGAGGGAGGGAGCAGCAGGCTTTGTTTTAGCGCCTAATCCAGAACAGATGGGGGGCAGCGGAGGAGGAAAAGAAAAGAAAGGGAGTCTTGTCAAATATTTGCAAAGAAAAATAACCTTGGGACACACTGTCTAATTATATCTATTTGTCTTGTGTGTCTTATGTGTGTGTCTTGTGTGTGTGTCTAGTGTGTGTGTGCGTACGTGCGTGCATGCGTGCGTGAGTGCGCATGCAACACTGAGGGTTTTTTTTCCCCATCAACTTTTCACATTTTGGAGGTCTCCTTTAAATATACAAATATATTTTCTTCCAGAATCCCCTCACCATGTGTAGATATTGAAGATGGTGAAGATTGTCTGTTTGTAAAGAGAAACAGGTCTTTTGGCATAAATAAACAATTCTACGAACAACCTCCAGAATCCTCTCAGCCTGTGTGCTTGTACAGGCGTAATAGTCCTAGCTGTAGATTGGGATGTCTGATTGTGAAGTGCATCCTCTGAGGTTTAGGAAAGGAGTTTGCTGAGCCCTACAACTCGCAAATGGTATTGTGTAAAGTAATGCTCTCTGTCCTCGTGAGGTTTATTTGTGATCCTTGTGCTAATTTAATACTGTATGAGATTAAAGCACATTGTGTAGCGTTATGTTTGTGACCCACAATGAAACACATCAATGCTCTCTGGTCTCAGGGCACTCTGCATTCACTCATTTTCCGACACTCAATCACTCTTAAAGGAGGATTCCTGCCAATTTCAACATGCAGTTGTATTGCTCACAGTGCTAAACTTCACTTGACACTTTTTTTTTTGTTCAGCCCTTTCCGAGATCCTGGCCTTGAGGACAATGGGAGCCTGGTTTGCTGTTCATTCTAAAAAAAAATAATCTTAAAATACTTCAATACCCCAATAGTTAGTGCTGTGTTGTAAGATGCCTGCTGATGTTGCATAACTTTTGGGATGTTATTTATTGAGAGGATGTTACAGCATTTTAAAATGTAAACTAACCCATGTCCCTATTAGAATGGCCAGGATCTTGGAATGGGCGGAACAAAAATGCCTGCATCAGCGGTTAATGCCAAGTCAAGGGTAGCATGACCAACACAACTTCTTGTTGAAATTGGAGTTTTCCTTTAATAACTCACACTCATCTTTTCACACCCTTTTCCCTCTCTCCCTCTCTCTCTCTCCCACTCTCCCTCTTCTTTTCTCTCTGTCCTTGCCTCTGTATTTCTCTTACTCTGCAGTTCATTTCTTGTTGCATGATTTTGTTGTCGCTTACACTTATTAAATGATGATCACTGATGTGAGGGATTCCCCCATCACACATGATACTGTATGTCATGTCTGTGGACTATGAAACCAGTGGTGTCAGCAGCAGAAAAGATGTCCGCAAGGTACAACAATCGTTCTGTGTCGGAAACATAAGACGTTAGGGTTCATATTCATTGTGTGTGTGCTACTGTGTGTGTGTGTGTGAGAGAGAGAGAGAGAGAGAGAGAAAGGGAGAGATAGATGGAGAGAAAGCGAGTGTGTGTAGGCACATTTTCAACGTTGAATTCACAAAAGCTTGCGCAGAAAAGGGGAGGAAGGGAAAAAAAATCTTGTTTGTTCTGCCGGCTTGAAGTTCACTGCAGTCGAGTGAAGCTGTTGGCATCAAGAGGATAGGGTGTCATCTCCAGTCTTTGATGGTGTTTTATATAATCCTGTGTCTTCTGAAGATGCTTGTGCAACCAGCCTCCTTCTCCTCCCTCTCTCTATCGCTCTCTCTTTCTATCTCTCTCTCGTTGTTTCTTTTCTCTCTCTTTGTCTTCCTCCGCCCTGCTTCTCTCTCTCTCTCTCTCTCTCTCTCTCTCTCTCTCTCTCTCTCTCTCTCTCT
>NC_085877.1:4790208-4792708 GCF_034702125.1 Engraulis encrasicolus
TCTCTAACTAGCGTGAGGCATTATCTTCTCCGGGACAGCTCTGCGTTATTAAGAGGAGGTGAGTGTGTACCTCGCCATGCCGGCTGGCGTAACTGTCACCTGTGAACGGTAATAGAGCCTGTGATGGCTCGTCTCAGTCTTGCCTTTGATTGAGCGTTTTTATAGTTTTTTTTCACTTACTTCTTCCAGAAGCTTCTGTTCCCCCTCTCGTTGTCACTCCCTGGCAACACTGATAGATGCCACAGCATTTCTCCACTCTCAAAAGTTTTTTTGTTTACTGTACATACTGCGAGGTGTTGCATCCAAATGCCAACTGGGTCTGTGATATAGCCTCGTTTGACACCTATAATGATCACCAAGACACCTGTAAAGCATGTGTATATACAGTAGGTTAAATAGGTAAATGAGAATATATCTGTATAGCGAGATCATGCTACTTTGTATAGGTGTGCACAGAATAGGGATGAGGTGGTGTTAAATCACCTGCCTCTTTGCCCTACTGAACAAAAAATGCCCTTTTGAAAGTTTTCTTGGAGGTATTTTTTCACAATGTGAAATGTCCATGTCCATGTCATGTCCATGTTGACATGATCATCTAGAAATGCTTGCTGATAAAAAAAATGTGTTGAGGCCCCAATATAATCTAGCCTCTATAGCCCAAGGCAGCCGGAAGCTCCACATGCCCCCTGCCCCCTCCTCGAGCACCATATGTGCACGCCACTGCTACTTTGTGCTAGTTTCTATGTAATATACTGTATTGCTGTAACTCGATATCCACTGAGCTGGTGTTGTTTTGCAAAGCAAATGGTTATGCTACTCTGGGCAAATGTAAACAAAACCAGCAATGCTAAACCTTTTAGAGTAAAAGAAAGTCTGCTGACCAATATGAGAAAAGACTTTAAATGTATGTCTTTTCCCCTACACTGTCGTGTTTTTTCGGATGTGGGGAGGAAAAGCAGTCTTGCTAATGTACTGGTAGTGATGAGGAAGAGTAATATGATTACAGAGTGGGTGGGTGGGTGGCTGTTAGCTTTCAGACAGTCTTCCCCGGCTGGCGTATTGTGTCTGCTCTGAAACACATGTGACAAACGTCTGTGGCGTGGGCACAGGGGAGATGGCTCAGGCTCCGGTTCACAACGTCCCCATATTTTTTTTCTCCCCTCTCTTTGTGTCTCACCCTCCCCGGCCCCCAGACAAAGGCAGTGTGTTTTCCCCATGCCGGTGGATATCACGTCACCGCTGCTGTGTGTCACTGTCCCTTTGTGAAGTGCCACAGCTCACATGGGACACCCAAACATGACGACAGTAGGTGACACGCTAATCTATGGATAGCTTTACTGTATATTGCAGAACGTTCATGCTACTACTTTAGTCGTGGTTTAGTAGCAATTGGTGAATTGATTGAAATGGACTTGGAATGAACTTCCAAATAGAAGTCAATGACTCGACTGCTGAAAGGAACACTGACATAAGAAACCAAGCTGCCACATGCCAATCAATCAGCCGATGAAAAATCAATCAATCAATACATTCCTTTATTCGTCTGTGGCGGACTTAGTCACATTGGATATTGGGTTGATTTACATTGGGAAGTACCCAATCCTACTGTGGATATGATAGCCAATGACTAAACAATGTTGTCCTACTAGAGTCAGCATAAACACAGAATCTGTAGATATGAGCAAGAAGGACTCTAAAGAGTCGACCTGGTGGTTGAAACGGAAACTGTTGATGGAGCAGATGGAGTTTGAATTCTTCTAATAAGTAGCGACAAAGACTACAATACGATACAGGAGATTGTAAATGTAATAAACATATTACTTGCAGATGTTAACTATATTTTTTTATAGTAACTCCCCATTCTCTGTATTATCATGTATGTTGACATACGGTAAATTACAACATTAGTTGCCTGACAGTTGCCATGAGCATATCCAGCCATTTGTTTACAGTTGGCTCAGTACTAAATTCTCATTATTTCCAAATTTGCTGAATGCACTCTGCAACCTCTCCATGCTCTCCTATCCATGTGTTCCATGTGTTTCTCAGTAAACAGAGGAACCCCAGCTCCCCACAGCAGTAACAGAGAACAATACTGATTGGCACTCTTGTGTTATTGTCGTGCTTCCACTGATCCCAGAGCAGTGGGAAGGGCAGCGATGTTGCGATGGTGATTGTTGGATCTGACATTAACACAATGGAGGAGTCTGGTGAACTTCTTTATTGAAGATAGTGATCCTGATGAGTGAGAAGAGAGGTATGGGCATCAGGACTTGGAGATCTTGGCCAGATGGAGATTACGTTTGTTTGCCGGGATTACTCTTTGTCACTCGCTGCCTCTGCATTAAGCTTCAGTGCAATGAAAGCCGTCTGCGTCTGTTTGTTCCAAAAACAGAAACTTTTTAAAAAATTTTGCTCTTTTTAACTTTTTCGCTTTGATGCCCATGGCCTGTTTGCTATTGAGTGCATGAATCCTCTCTTTTCTCCGTGCCTCTCGCCC
>NC_085877.1:4797708-4802708 GCF_034702125.1 Engraulis encrasicolus
TGAATACGTTATATAAAATGAAGTATCATTACAGAATGCTACGGTTGTTATGTCTGAACATTTTAAAAAAGCAGAGGGAAAATAATAAATATTTTTTATTAAGTTGGGTGTTCACTCTGATATCTTTCTATGGATGTTCTTTCTGCATACTATGTGTAATCATTTGCTCATTGGTCATGTTGTAGTCCAAACAGGTGACTTTATTTTATCTCAAGTCTCTCCCTGATCAAAATGAATAACAGTCCACGATTGTTATGAATAATAGTCAACATATCGACGCAGAATTGACTAGTGCAAAGAAAAGGTGCGAATGGCACCCACAGGGAATAGAGTAGAATAGAATGGGATGCCTTTTGTTGTCATTCATGCAGTAGGCCTACACTAGACATGCAGTATGCTGAGCAAGAATCAGTTGGTGTTGGTTAAAATGGTAGACACCACAATGTGTTTTGAACCATCAGTTCAACATGCTATGATGGCTTTAGGGGAGTACAAATGGAGTGGCTGAAATAATATTACCTACTCCTGTCAAGAGAGTCACTATTTACCAAACTTAACTTTATGGCCCACTACTAGATCTTCAACTGTGAGAATGGCTACCTCAGGCTGGGAAGTTGCAGACCTCAGTCTAAACAAAACACTTCAAAGGCCTGTCCCTCCTGTGTGGATGATTCATGTGAATGTGCTCTCAACACACACACACACACACACACACACACACACACCTGTGTTTCTTCTGCTTCTCTGGGCTAAGTGCACACCAAATCCCTCCTGCGCCCTCCGTGAGCGGGACCTGCACCTTTGATAAACATACCTCCTGCACACATGCTCTCCGAAACCCCCCTGAGGAGCATGACCTGTGTCTATTAACCATACGCAGGCAGGCAAGCACGTGCGCACGCACACACACACAGAATGATGAAGGGGCTATGTTTCACCCGTTGTGGCGGGGGTTAGATTCCTTACCCCCCTCTACCCCGCACCGCACACCGTCCTCTCTTCTCTCTCTGTGGCCCCTGTCATTTATTAGTCTGGGGTGTCCCCTGTGTTGTCTGATCCCTGCTGTTATTCAATATGGGGTGTGTGAGTGAGAGAGTGTGTGGTTATGTGTGTGTGCGTGTGTAGATGTATTTTTGTGATGTGTTTGTGAGGATGGATGTGAATGTGTGTGTGTGCGCGCGCACGTGTGTGTGTGTGTAGATGTATTTTTGTGATGTGTTTGTGAGTATGGATCTGTGTGTGAGCAAGTGTGTGTAGATGTATGTTTGTGATGTGTTTGTGTATGTGTGTTTGTGTATATGTGTGTTTGTGTAGTGGGTGGTGGTGAGTCTGGTGAGTGGTGGCTGTGTGTGTGTGTGTGTGTGTGTGTGTGTAGTGGGGGTCTGGTGGTGGTGTTGGTGGTGTGGGGGGGTCTGGTGGCTGTGTGTGTGTGTGCGTGTGTAGTGGCGGTCTGGTGAGTGGTGGCTGTGTGTGTGTGTGTGTGTGTGTGTGTGTGTGTGTGTGTGTGTGTGTGTGTGGTGGGGGTCTGGTGAGTGGTGGCTGTGGTTGTTCTTCTATAGCCTGGTGGTGCAGCAGCAGCAGCAGCAGCAGCAGCAGGGAGGCTGGAGCCCCAGCCGCGGAGCCTGTCTGCGCTAATCACCCCCGCGCACCCAAAAACAGGTCAAGAGCGTTCGCCCGCGTTATTAATTAGCCCCGGTGACCGGCCATCGCTCTCGCCTGCCTGACAGCCTGCCCACCGCCACTCGCTCTCTCGCCTGCTCCCTCGCTCCGCAGCTCCTCGCCTTCCTAAAGCTGTACACCGCTCTCTCTTGTCAGACTCTGCCTCGCGGTGCCATCCCTCTTCTCCTGACTGTGCCCTCCACACACACCCCCACAGACCACCAGCCGCCCTGCAACCCCCCGTACACTACACTACACCCACTACTACCCACCACCCACTGCACACCCGGCTACACCATGCACACTACCCCTAAGCCCACCAACCACCCTGCAACCCCCCCGTACACTACACTAGAACCACCCCACCCACTCCTCCCAGCAACCCACTGCACACCTAAGCCCACCACCCACCCTGAACCATAACACCCCCTCCTGCACTACCCTACACCTACACCCACTCGCACTCCTCCTCCTTTAGGCCCAAAGGCTGGCTATCTGTGAAGTTAAAAAAAGAGGGGCACATGGGCACACACACGCACACACACTCAGGAAACGGGTGATCCTTCACGTCACGGCGGCCTTCTTCTTCCTCCTCTTCTCTTGGCTGCTTCTTTGTTGGTGGTGCCTTTAACCTCCGAGGCCCTGGAGTGTCGAGGCTGGGGCAAGTGTGTGTGTGTCTGTGTGTGTGTGTGTGTGTGTGTGTAACCCACCACCCCTGCTCCACTGCATGCTCATCCCCAATCACCCCCTCACCCTCTCCCTCCCTCCCTCCTCCTCCTCCCCTCACCCCACATGGTGTGCAGATGAGCTCACTCCATCTCTGTCCTCCAGCGCCGCAGAGCAGGCCCAGGACCTCACACACATCACGGCCAGCTGCTGACGGCCCGAGCGGGGGGCCCCCAGCATGAGAGCCGTGGCTGGAGGTGAAGCCCTGGAGCTGCCTGGAGGAAGAACAGCAGAGCAGCGAGAGGGGCCCTCGGCACGAGGGGGAAAGCCCAGAGCCGAGCACATGCGGCTGGGAAAGATAGGGCTGATGTATGTCAGGGGGGGTGGTGGTGTCCCGGAGCATCCGCTTGTCATTTTTCTACACTGTGTGTTCTGGTTTTAATGAACACTGATGTCAGTGTTCCGTGTTCCGTTCCATTCACCAAATGACTAAGAGCAGATTCGGTGGAGCTCAGCTGTGGTGGGTTTTTACAGGACCTGGAAGCTTGAAATATTTCTACACACAGTAATTCACGTCTTCACGGTGGCTTGCGTGAGAAAAGTAAACAACTTTAATAGAATATGTGCAAAACATGATTCAGTACCTAGCAGCATCATTGTTAAAAAATGACAAATGGCATTTTTTTATGAAAAGTTGAAGAACTCAAAGAAATATTTAGGAAATATTTAACCTTTTCATGAGAAATATTAATAAACGTGCATACTGTTCTTTGAACTTAACAAAACAAAACAGTTACAAAACACAATGGGAAAAAACATGCCTTAAAAAAAGACCTATGAATAGACGAGAGTCCTGTCAGTTGTCAGCCACCACTCCTCAGCTCTGTCAGTGCAAGTCAAGTCAACTCCAGTCAGTCGGCAGCACTGGGCACCAGCAGCACTTCCCCATCAGTCCTCAGCCCCTCCAGTTCCTCCACCAGCAGCTGGGTGTGGGCTCCTTGGCAGTGCCTCAGTGCCGGCGCCAGGCCCTCCAAGTAGCGCTGCATGCCCAGCAGCACCTCCAGGTCGTGGGCCAGCTGTGTGGCCTTGGCGTTGGGCCACCCGTGGGTGACGGCCCCGGCCCCGTGGCTGAGCAGCATGTGGGCCTGTATGGGGGGCAGGTGGAGAGGGGCCGGCCCGCCACCACCGTCGGGCAGGTTGTGCTGCTCCCGGTAGGCCAGCAGCAGGCAGAGCAGCAGCCAGGAGCAGCCCTCCACCAGCCCCAGGTCCTGCACCTCCTGGATGGTGTTGGCTGCGGAGGTCAGGGAGTCGCCCTCCGAGGCACAGTGGCGGAGCTCCTCGCGCAGGGTGGCCGTGGGAACCAGGTCCAGAGGGGTGCGGCCGAATTTATCGTGGATTTTCAGAAGATCAGAACCTGATGGATGAAACGGACAGGAACAAAGCATAACAAAGCAAATTAGTTTAGCTTATTTGTTTATTTGAAACAGGGATCAGGTACAAGATTCATTGGTTACAAAAGTAAAGAGATGGGGCTTGTCCCGGATTATAGCTAAAAGCTCATTTCCATCTGCAGTCCCTCAACTGATAAAATAAAAAAATGGCTTTAGAAATAGACGAACAGCACATTACCAGTAAGTAAGATTGTACTGTATGTCGAGAAATAGCAACAGGCTGTTTCATTCTGGAATCTGAGATGAATCTGTTATGGACGTAATGCACTTGAAGTAAACTGACCTTGGAGTTATTTTGCTACTTGAATGCAATGAGATCTAATGCAACGTGAGCGAGCATTAGTGACTAGATCAGTTAATTTTTCCTTTCAATTGGAATGACCAAATGTGATTTGAAGCAGTATTGCACCGAGAAGACACACTTTGAGCATAAGATTTTTCATCCTTTCTCCATTTGTATTCACATGGCTCACATACATAACCTCACCATGTAGGACAAGATAATGGTAGTTCATAGATATTGTATGGAATGTGTGCCTATACAATATCACCCATATTGAGTCATGGTGAAACCTGCATTCATACCATTCCTGTGTTAAGATGATCTGCAGGAAAATATATATGCATCAACACAATATGTCAGTGGAAATTCAGAGATAATAAAGGTCAGCCATATACACATTTCAGGCATTCTTTGTTGCATACATTACATAGGTATGGAGAGGCCCACGATGCCACTCAAACACCCTCTTTGCTTCATAGGCATCTGGGCAAGGCTGGTCGGCCTAGCTTACAGAAAGGCCTCAGTAAAGAGCTCTTAGCTTTCACATAAATATTATTTCTGTAGGACTTGATGTAAATTGACCACTCAAATTTCTACAGCTAACTCTACAGCTTTCAAACGCAAAAGTCCAACTGCATTGTTAACGACAACTTGGATATCGGCAAGGTCAAGGTGATGGGCGTACTACGTCACGACACACACTTCCCCTGAAAGCAGCAGGAGTGACAAAACGGATGCATTTGAAAGCTTCCACATTTACACACCTACTTAACTGTACTTGTGCAAACTGTACACACAAACCTCTTTATGGACATACAGCAGACAGTGCATACGGTTCTGCATAAGCAGAGCAGTACGACAGCATGAAGTGGGGGAGAAGGTCTTTAAGTCCTCCAATCTGCATAAATTGATGGATGAATCTGCATGCACCTTCCTTTTTT
>NC_085877.1:4807708-4855208 GCF_034702125.1 Engraulis encrasicolus
CACGGCCTTCAAACCCACTTCACAAAGCCCAAGACATTCAGTGAGAACAGTGAAGTGTGAAGTGTGTTTGCGGTACAGGAGGAGGAAGAGGTGGCACTGCCTTGTAGACCTCATTCAAATTCCAAATTTCAAGATTCAACAGCAGTTCAGATATAGATCCCATCAAAACCCATCCTGCCAACACACACAATCCCATCAGAAACTAACCAATCAGCCCACAATAACATGGCAATGCCCCCATTGTCCCATCTCATTTCAAAAACTGCAAAATGCATCAATAAACCGAGGGAAAGGACAGTCAAGATATCATCCTCAAGTTCACAATAACAAAGAAAGAGTCATATTTGGGGCTCATTGAAATAAAATAGAAGTGACACTTTAAATGGCAGTAGGGATGCCAGTTCAACGCTCTGAGGAGGCACCTGTGTCATTCCAAACACCAGCTGCCAAAATGCAAAGCCCTCCAACACATTAAAACCGACTTTAGGGGCTTTGTTGCATCCTTAAGATACACACACTACCAATATGTTTGCCTTGCCATCAAGCCAAAACTGTTCCTCACTTCACTGGAGCTTAAAAAGGTGTCTGCTGCTCTGCTGGGGACAGAGACAGATAGGTGGTTGGCATAAGAAAAATGAGATGGCAAAGGCAGACGGCAAAAGCAAGACTGGGGCACAGAGTCTCTAAGAAAATCGTTGAGTGCCTTGATTAGAATGTCAGCTTTCTCAACTCGGAGCAGCCTGGAGGAGGAGAGGGGACCACTGGAGCTTAAGATCGCTCTGCCCAGGGCTGCGGCACACTTTCCCAGCCAACGGAGGTTGGGACGCCTGCGCTTCAGACGCCACCATCAAAGCCACTTACATAGTATCAACGCAAATAATACAGGATTTTGCTACAGCACCCTAACAATATAATATTAAGTTAGATTACATCACACTTCATTGATGCCTTAATCCAAAGCCCCGTAAAGTTTTTCTATGTACAGGGTATTGCTTACAGTGCCTGGAGCCATGTGGGGTTAGGTGGCTTGCACTTCCTCCCTGGACAAAGGCGTAGGAACACATACTCTTCCATCTGGTAAGGAAGGGATTCACACCTGCAACCTTCTGATCCAGAAAACCTGCCCAATCATTAGGCTGCCCTCAAATAATAGACTCTTTAGTACAAGACTAGACTATGGAGGGCATCCAAACGCTTTGTGTGAGGTGAAATGTCTGATCCTCCCTCTCTCAGCCTCCATCAGTATCTCCTGTTTCAAGAGGGAGGGTGCCTGATCTCCGAGCTCTGATTGAGATGTTCTTCTTTTATAGCTCCTGCTAAGTCAGCATCAAGCGCCCAGCTCATTCCTCCCTCCAAGAGTGAGGCGAGGAACCATAAACCGAAACAACGTGCCCGACCTGTGCCACTTAAACGAAACACAACCTACTCCACAAGAGTTACTACGGTAGGCTCCAGTTCATTGCACCACAATTAGATATTGCCGGGCAATTATATTGTAAATAATAATAACACCAACCACGTGTCACCACCGATAAAAATCAGGCAGAGACGGCACTTGTCTACTTTTAAAAGCAAAATGGGGTGTATGTCTCAATGAAGGATGTTTTATTATAATGCCTCTCACAATCCCTTTTTTGATGACTCAAACTGAATTGGAAATGAGGCAAATTGGCTGTGTGAGTCGAATATTGGGGTGCACCTGGTAGCAAGAGCAAGAGAAAAAAAATCCCCAAAATCAGGAGGAGTTGTAGCATCTGCCTCCTCCTGCCTGCATTTTTTTTGTGCTAACATCGCCAAAAACGACTACGTGTTACCCCACCCTGCGAATGTGACACACGCCAGCGCTCAACTTCAAAGTGTAGCAAAGCGAGTCAGCAAGTGGGTGGGTGGGAGGCAAATGGCCTCCTCTCCTGCCAAACACACGCGCGCGCACGCCGGGAAGAACACTTCCGCTGTCACTAGTCCTCCTCGTCCTCATCCTTTTCCACCTGCCGAAAGAAAAAAATGAAGACGCCCGCGTGCCAGACTTCACAAGGCACCTATCGGGATAGCTGCCTCGTCTTGAGTGATGTAAACACACATCCTCCTCCCCCGTGCGCTTGAATCCTCATGGCAGGGGGACAAAATTCAGCGTTCAGAAATTCACATGGCCAGAAAAACGCACACACACACACACACTCAAAAACCAAACAAAAACAAAACACAATTCAAACAAAAAAAGGTGGCACTGCATGAGTCCAAAAACTCATGAAAGCGAGAGGTTCTCTCTGTGCTGCTGGCACCAAAAACAGTCCAACTACTGAGCAACAACAACACAGGCACTACAGCCAGAGACCCGCATGGGCCCTTTCACCTAGCGAGAAACCAACATGTTCAACTTCAGATGTGACTCTAGTGTTTCAATATTGACAGGCCCAAAAACAGGAAAGGCGCACCAGGCCCCTAACTCCCTGAAAACAACAGGGAATAACCACGTTCATGTTATACAGCACATGAGAGTCCAACAAGCTGGAGTTCTTCAAAAAGAATGGAGAAGAGGATGAATGAGTTATCAGCAGGCGAAGTGCATGCTTGGTGATGCAGAGGCCTACCTCAGGCTATCAAACTATGTTACAGAGCTCCTACTGAATCATTAACACACCATGCAAACAACAACAAAAATCCACCTCTGGGAACATCAACAATGTTATTTCTCCACCGCCTGTGGTCTGTTACCTTTATTTGTGTGGTCTCTCCCCCCCCCTCATCTCAATAAACAAACCTTAACTCCAAGGTGATGCACCGTCTCCAAACAAAACATTCAGAGAGAGAGGGAGAGAGAGATGGGGTAAACCCACAAACCTCTAGCAGAGGGGGGCTGTGCTGTGCGGAGGGAGGTATACCGCAGTGCATTGTGGATCTGCTTATGTCTGGAGTGTACATTATGGATGATCTATCCTGTTGGCCTTTGAGTAGATCAAAGTAGCAAGGTGGGGGGAGAGAGAGAGGATAAGCGCAGGTGACAAGCGCTGCTTTGAAATTCAAACAGCTCGCCCCGGTCTGCCTTGCCTTCCCTCGCCTCGCTTCGCCTGCCCAGAACTCCAGCATGTTCAGTACCTGCCCACTCAGCCCCATCTACGTGCTGCTCTCCACTCCACTACCACCACCACCACCGCCGGAGATGACCTAGCTCGATACGCAGGCTGAACAGTTACACACGGCTGGGAGTTCAGAGTTTAGAGGGGGATTTGTTAACTGTGGACGGCCCTGCGGCAGGGAGCCTCCTGTTCACAGCACCTGCCAAGCCACTCCTGACGACAAGTTTACAGCAAAGCAAAAGCAACGCCGGCCCTCGGCCTGTCTCCCGCTTCAGAATGATTTGTAAAGAAGGCAACCTTGGCTTTCTGAAAGGTTTTTTCCAAGTTTATGGAGGTACTGTATTATATTTGTGACCTTGTTGAAGCCACTATAGAAGTATTTGTAAGGCAGTGTGAATCTGGATAGGAGAAAAGCTTGCAGATAAAACTGTGTATGTGTGGGGGGGAGGCGGAGAGAGAGAGAGAGAGAGAGAGAGAGAGAGAGAGAGAGAGAGAGAGAGAAAAAGAGAGAGAGAGAGAGAGAGAGAGAGAGAGAGAGAGAGAGAGAGAGAGAAAAAAAAGAGAGAGAGAGAGAGAGAGAGAGAGAGAGAGAGAGAGAGAGAGAGAGAGAGAGAGAGAGAGAGAGAGAGAGAGAGAGAGAGAGAGAGAGAGAGAGAGAGAGAGGGGGAGAGAGAGAGAGAAAGGGAGAGAGAGGGAGAGAGAGGGGGGTTGGGAGAGAGGGAGAGAGAGACGAAGAAAGAAAGAAAGAAAGAAAGAAAGAAAGAAAGAAAGAAAGAAAGAAAGAAAGAAAGAAAGAATATGAATCTGTGTATAAGAACGTATATTATATGAACATATTTTATGTTGTCATGGCAGTGCGGCTGATCTATTATAAATGTGTGCGAGTGCATAAATGAGAGCAGTGTGGACTGCCAGCGCCCTATAGCAGCACCAGCATCTTAATGATGGGAAATGCGGGTCAGTCAGAGTGCATGGGAGCATGGTAGTATGAATACATGGGACTGTGCTACGTTGTAACATGAACTTGGTGAGTGTGTGCACACGTGCGTGTGTGCGTGTGTGTGTGTGTGTGTGTGTGTGTGTGTGTGTGTGTGTGTGTGTGTGTGTGTGTGTGTGTGTGTGTGTGTGTGTGTGTGTGTGTGTGTGCGTGTGTGTGTGTGTGTGTGTGTGTGTGTACTGTAGGGGTTTGTATATGTGTGCCTGTGTGTATACTTTATACTCGTAGTCATATTGAGAGAGCAAGTCTCTGTGTCTCTATGTTTCACAGTGATGTCCTGTCTTTGTGTAGGTTACTATCCACATGTATGCAAAACTTCATACAGAGTGACCAGAATCTTTTGCCAGAGCAAACCTAATGACACTGGAGGTGAAGCATATTTGCTGTGAATAAAATCTGTCAAATCGGACAGAGTGCGGAGGATTCTTTTGTGTTAAATTGTATAGCTGGTCCTGCAGTAGTCAGGAACGTGTAATTTTGAACTTTTGAGTATACGTTTTGACCAGAGAGTGTGTATGCTTTTATCAGGACTCCGGTGGTCTTCACCTCCATATTGAAGCAGCATCTTAGCGATTGGATAGCATGGTTTGTAACGGTACTGTAACAGTCTGAATGTGTATATGTTTTAATCGGGACGTGTGTAATGTTATGTGTGTATATTTATCAGGAGTCTGTTGTATACTTACATCCTTATTGTAGGAGTATCTTGGCAATGGGCATGTGTCCCAATGTTTAGGAAGTCTGTGGCTAAGTGTAATGTATCGTAATGCAATGTTAAGTATTTTGATCTGACGGTATACTATGAAGCTGATTCAGTAGTAAACCAGGTTGAGTTAACCTGCAGGTCATCTAACAGAAGAGCCTGGAGTCCTCATTTTATTAACAAAATGATGGCTGCAGGTAGGGGTGCAAAAATGTCATCACCATTTTTTCACATTAAAAAAACCAACAAAAAACAGGCAATTTAAAGTGAAAGCACACGTGAATTACTTTTTGGTAGCCTCTCACTAAAACAGTATTATACTCAGTCCACAAAGCGCCAGAAGCAAATTAATTAACTATGCTAGACTGTCGATACGAATGCCTGTGTCGGTCTCATGATTTTATTGATAAACTAACCTTGTATTTATATCTGAGCAGCAGCAGCAGTGAACTTTCTTTCTGACAGCTTGGTGAAGTCCATTCTTTCAGGATCTTCTGGTGGAAAGTGGTGAAAACTTTTCAGTTCCATCTAGGAGGCAGTGGTGTAGTCTACGTAGAACGCGGGTATACGGAGTATACCCACTTCTAAATTTCAGGGATTTCAGTATACCCACTTAAAATTGATTGATTCATTGTTTTGAATAGCACAAATATATACAGTATACCCACTTCAAAAAATGCTCAAATATACAGTATACCCACTATAAAAAAGTAGACTACACCACTGATAGGAGGGTTATGGTTGGAATTGGTATTTGTATACCCACTGTGGTATTATGCACAATGATTGACCATGTTACGACTTTGTTGGTTTTTAATCCATCGACTGAAAGGCAGTGAAGCTACTACAAGTCTCTGGCAAGTCCCTGTTGACTTGAGCTAGTTACATTACAGCCGACTAGACTAGAGCAAGGTAAAATTATGCTGCTGCTGAGAGAAATAGTCCCTCAACATGCGACAATTCTTTCCATACAAGGTTAGTTTCATTTCAATCTGTATTCTGTCAACACTGACACTTACATCAAGAGTCTGGCATAATAATTGATGTCATTGTTGTGCTTTGTGGGCTGGGCATAATGCCATTTTAGTGAGGCTACCAAAAACTAGTTCACCTGCTAGCCTAGCTGCAGCGACCTCTGGAATTACAAGGACTGCTTGGAATATCAAAAAAAGTATCCCCACATGTCTACAAGACTCTGACTAACTAGGAAATAGGGTCCCATGTCAAAAATCACAGAGCATCGCATTAAGACTACAACCCAAGTAAGATGTTTAGGCCCTCGATATGCATGCTGTATGATACACGTGCGGAGGCACGATTCGTGCATGAGCTCGTTAACTTGCGCAGTTCATGTCCATTTTACGTGCGTTAGATACTGCAACCAAACGCGTGCGTTAGGTGCAATATCTTCAAACTCGCTCGGGGCGATAGTAAGAAAGACTGCACAGTTCCATGCCAGTGCTTCTGGAGAAAACGATGATGGCGGCAACTTTTCAAGAGAGTCTCGAGCTTGTCCGAAATTATAAACATTCAATTTGCGATCATACTTCTCCGTTGCACTTGGACGTGCAAATGTAGAAGTAGTAGCAGTATCGTCTCCTTGCCCGGGAGTCCTTCTTTATGTTTTGTTTAGTCTGTATTCCCAATTTCCGGATCACAATGCTGTTCTCTCTGCCCCCTGGATGACACCGCCAGTATTTTGCATGTTGCTCTACTGGGTTTAAAGCAAGCATGTGCAGTCGGTTGCTCACGGTGACGCGCGTAATTTGCAGCTCGCAGCAAACGTACCGAGAGCTTTATCAGGAATGCAACACTCACGTCCATACTGTAGCCGCATCTTGCCGATGGGCAGGCGTCCAAATGGTGAAGAAGTTGGTAGCTAATGTGTATAATGCACATATATAATGTAATGTAAAGTAATGTACCATTTTGAGTCTGGTGGTCCTGATCTCCAACATCAGCAACATCTTGACGATGGGCACTAATGGCAATTGTTAGAGTTGGTGACTAAATGCAATGTAATGTAATGTAATGTATATATGGCTTCTGACCTCCGCACGGCAGCAGAATCTTGGCAATGGGCACGTGCAGCTAATACAATGTAGTGATGTAAGTGTAATGTACTATAATGCAATGTAGTGTAATCAGGGCTCTAAATTAACGCACGCCAACACGCCAAATGCGGGTGAAAATTCATTTTGGCTGGTAGAAAAAATCATCTACTAGCCAAATTGGCCGGTAGCGCGCGCCCGACTGAACGTTTAACAGCTGCCCGCACAGATCTGTAGCTGCCGTCTGATGAACGTTAAAACGTCGCCTACATTACCCATGAACATTAGTCCTACCGTCATGATGTAGCCCACACCCATTGGCTGACCGTTAATCACAATAAGGCAGCCTCACATCCATTGGCTGCGTGTTTGATACCCGCGCGCTGGAACTAGTGTTGAATGAGCGGACTAGCGCGGATTACTTTGGTTTTGTAGGTTTTGGTCAGATGAAAAATAATGTGGCAGTGGTTAAAGCACGGTTATGTGTCGATGAATGCAAGTAATAGCAGAGTAACTGTTGTGACGGTGAAATAGAGAATTGGTGGAGCGAAAACGGCGTGAGGAGTGGAGGGACAGGACAGCTGATTGTCAAAACAGTGTCGTTGCCGTCAGAAGCCGTCTGATATTTGCGAGGTCCTCGCAACTACAAACGATGGAGTTGTCGTTTCCTAATAACGCCCACGCCATCGCAAAGACCCTGCACGAGTTTGACATGGATATACGAGTAAGTGAAAAAAAGATAACAAAAACTAGCGAAGAAAGTAACAAAGTAAGCATGGTGTCCGTGGTGTTATTGGATATCTAGTTGACATAGCGTAACGGTAATTGTCATTCCAAGCGCATCGTAAGTAAAGCTAATATTAATTTGACCTGGAGGAACTTGAAGGTGTCACGCAGCAGCAGCATAAACACACAATGCAGACATCATTCACGCACTGTGTGTGTGTGTGTGTGTGTGTGTGTGTGTGTGTGTGCGCGCGCGGGTGTCTCCTGTCCTCCTCTCCGTCTCCTTCTCCTCCCTTCATCTCTTTTCCCCTTCACCTGTCTTCTGTGCATTGTCCATGGTATTTGGCCCACTGTGTGTGAAGTGATGCTGTGTAGGGGATATGTGGTTTTGCAGTGTTTGGTTGTGTGTGTGTTTATAGTGTATGTTGAAAGTCTGGTATGTGTGTGACATTAGTGTTGAAGGCATGCTATGTTTGTGTGAGTTGTAGGCCTATATGAGGTTTGGGTGATGGTGTGTGAGGTAATAGGCTAGTGTTTGGCTGTCTGTGCAGTATATGGAAATGGAATGAAAAATAATATTGAGTATAATATTTATATTGTTTATCTGTGTTGAGGACATAGCCTAGTTTAATAAAATAATTAAAAGCAACATAATTAACGCATGGTTTATTTTGGTGAGAAAAAAATGGCTAGTTGACCTTCCATTTGGCTAGTAAGAAAAAATGTCTACTAGCCAAATTGGCTGGTGGTGGAAAAAGTTAATTTAGAGTCCTGAGTGTAATGTAATGTAGTGTAATGTAATTTAATGCTATGTAGTGTAATGTACTATAATGTAATGTTGTGTAATGTAATGCAATATAATGTAGTGTAATGTAATTTAATGTTATGTAGTGTAATGTAGTGTAATGTCAGATTATGCTCTCACCTCCATACTGCAGCAGCATCTTGGCGATGGGCACGTGTCCGTTGAGCAGCGCGTCGTGCAGCGGGCTGACTCCGCCCACCTGGCTGGCCAGCTGCAGCGTGGGGCTGTGCTCCAGCAGTGCTCGCACACACAGGCTGCTGCCATGGTTACAGGCCTCATGCAGCGGCGTCCAGCCCGCATGGTCTGATGGGAGGAGAGAGAGAGAGAGAGAGAGAGAGAGAGAGAGAGAGAGAGAGAGAGAGAGAGAGAGAGAGAGAAAGAAAGAGAGAAAGAAAGAGAGAGAGAGAGAAAGAGAGATTGTTTGATATCACTGTGTTTAGAAATGCTACATACCGGTAGTTGTACTCTATGTTGTACTCTATGTGCACACTACAGTCCTGCCCTTGTGGTATTGGCTAATAGCGATTCATTATGGTTAACATTGAGATGACAAAATTTGTAGTCCGAGTCATAACAAAAGAATCTCAAGATTTTTTTGTGCAGACCTTGATGTTGAAGCGCTACAGAACATTTCCACAATACATCTTTCCGATGATAACTGATACGCTCAAATCCAGATTATCTGTTGAAATACAGTTACAGTTACAATCAGGAGTTTTATGACAATACTGTGTGTGCATCGGATCGTTCCCCGAACACTGTCCATGTTTTTACAGAAGGACATCGTGTTTTTAAGTTGTCGATAAGCAAAACCCTCAATTTAAAAAAGATAATATTGTTGAAAATATTCCAACTTAATATGGACGAACCTTCCATTCAGTGACAAATATGGCTTGCTTTGGTCGCAGCGAAAACACACTACAACGGAAATAACAAATGCTAAGCTGTTATGTCCTTGCATGTATTGTTTGCCATTCAATCTACAAAATATTCCAAACAAGATTGTGCTGTAATAATTTGCAAAAGTGATTTCAGGGGCGAACGCTTAATAGGACACACATAAAAAGGCGCAAGAGAGACCCCAAAAGAGAGTCATTGTCATACACTTGGAAGGTCACAACCATTTTGCGACCTAAAAAGCACAATTGCATCTTTCTTATTTTCGCGCGACCTCCCTGCCGCCCTCGTCCTTCCCTCTTTCGTGTCTTCAAGACACACCCTTTGCATTTTTATCTAAAGGTTACACTGATGACGCAGACACACATATCCTACACCCACAAATAATGAAAAAAAAGGCTTTGCGATTGAATCTGCCTATCCTCGCATCTTTTTTTTGTTGTCTCGCAGAAACACTGTGAAAGAGGCAAAGGAGCGAATGAAGTGAAAAGGGCGGAGGTGTAGAAACGACGACTTACCTTTCACGTTGACGTCTGTGCCGGGCTGGGCGAGGATGTGAAGAAGCGTCTCCACCTGGTCTCTCTTGCAGGCGCGATGGAGGAGCGTCTCTCCTGCAGCATGTGGAGAATGGTGGGAGAGGAAGGAGAGCAATGGAGGGGAGAGGCAGGAGGAAGACGGCGAGCGAGAAGGCAGACCAGACCAAACAAGGAAGGGAGAGACAAAATTAGGGTGTGTCCTTCGCATTGTCCCCCCTTATGGTAGAGCACCAATAGCATGACACAACACTGTTTTAACAGAAGCAAAACAAAGAGCCAAATCATGGAACACGGACCACAAGACTTCCCCAACATCATGACATGGCAATTTGGAAAAGATGAGAAAAGCGAAAAGCATGCCGCCCCTTGGTCCCCCATTTTCTGATTCACTCAGACTGAACAGATCTCTGCTTGTGGCGGTGCCAAAAAAAGTGGGCAAAATAAAGGAAGCGCCTTCCTGTCCCTGTATTGTCCCACAGCTGGGGGTTCGGATGGGGGATTCAGATGGGGGAGGTGGGGTGGGCAGTTCTGGTACACAGCCCTTACACAAAGGCCCCATTAAAAAAGGACCCTTCACATCAAAGGTTTAATACTGCCCTACTGGACCCACTGGATGCCACGTGAAGCCCCCCCCCGCACATGTGGTCACCCCTCTGGGGTGCTTGCCCCATCGCCGGCCCCCCGAATGCTGGCCACTTCCTCCCAGTGCCTTCTCCTGCTTGCTCTGTATCGTCTCTTGATATGAAGCTGGAAAACCAGAAGAATATTTAACAGCACTTGCTCGGCTCCTCTCTTCATGTGTGACGGCACTTAAAAGGGGGAAAAGTTAAAGGCTAAGCCTGAGTGGCTGTGTGCTTGCCAGAATAATACAGGCGCTGCAAAGCCACTAATAAACGCTTTACTGGCGCTCCCCAGGAAGCCGCGCTGTGCAGGGGTTTGGTTGGCTTGATAAAAAAAAAATAGTGTGAGGCAGACAGGGAGAAAGAGAGAGAGCGAGAGAGAGAGAGAGAGAGAGAGAGAGAGAGAGAGAGAGAGAGAGATGAAAAACGGAAATAGAAGAATCAGCGGAAGTAAAGGGGATACTTCCAGGGAACATGAAAAGAGAAAGAGGAGAGCCACAATTGCTGTCAGCATCCAAGAAGCACCAACCTGAATGAGGGACGTCAAGGCCCTAACAGTCTGCAAACAGACCTAGACCTTACGGCCATGGGAGTATTCCATTAACCAATTAAGGTATCGACTCAACCAACAGACATCACTCTGGTAATTGATGCCGCGTTTATTATTTATCATGCTCTTTATTTATGATTCAGAGCTACAAGTAAGCGAAGGATGACTCATCATTTTTTATTACAGCAGCAACCTCATCACAATCGATTTATTCTGCAGAAGACGTCAAAAAAAGAGAGAAAATCACCCAAGTTCACAAGACGTCAAAATATGTTCGGGACAATTAACATCTCTACAGCAGAGAAACCGGGCGCACTCTTGGAGGCCAATTTAAGGCGCAATATGGAGGAAGAATTACCTTCAAAATAAATAACTACACAGAGGCAAATGAAAAGAGTGTAACTTTAATGAGTTGTTAGGCAGTCTGGCATGTCGGCGGCATTCTATGGCCCGGCCTTTTTTCTTTCCTTTCTTTTTTTTCATTTTCTTCCCCCTCTCCACTCACTCCTGCACTCCTTTCCTGGTAATAGGCTCTAAAAAACGAGTGATTAAACATTCCACAACTCCCAGTGTGTACACATCCTTGCAAATGCCAGGCCCAATCTAGGCGCTGTTAAATCACTTTAATGCCTCCAATTTGGACACAACGTCGCCATTATAGGGGTAATTGCATGCTCAGCATTTACAGACACGGAACGGATAAATCCCTCCTGTCCTTTTCTATAAATTCCCTCCTGGCGCGGCACCACTCTGCTCGGCTCCGCCATAGGAGAGTTGGATGGATGTATGTATGGGGGGGTCGGCTGCTCTTTTCCCTGCATCCCAGCCTGCCTTGCTAGCCACTCGCTGGCCAGAGGTGGTGACATTTTTGACATTGACACCACTGGCCCTGTAGGGTCATTTGGACTACAGTAGCGTTTCTCAACAGGGGCGCCATAACGCCCCCCAGAGGGCGTTTGGAAGTCCTAGAGGGGCGTTGAGAAGGATACAGCTGAGTGGGGGGAGGGGCTTAGTTCCCATTCGGGGGCCTTAGACTATTTTATTTTTCAATACTAAGGGGGGTGTTGGCAGGCTTATGATGAGGTCAGGGGGGCGTAGGGAGGCTTATGATGAGGTCGAGGGGACGTTTGTTCAAAAAAGGTTGAAAACCACTGGACTAGAGGCACCAGCTACACTGACCAAGAGGTTTTCTCACACGTTCCAAAAAACTCAATCCTGAATCTCACATCGCTTTCGTTTTTTATTTTTCAGTACTGCTTGGAAATTTGTGATGCACTGCGGTAAAAAATGGAAACGTGGAAATGCTGCTGCATGTAGCGTACAAGACTTGACCTTGGTGACTGCAGGCTCTGTCAGAATTGTAGCGCACTACGCTGCCTGCCTGCACTTAGCAAAATGACAAGGAGACTGCCACAACAACACAGCACTCTGACACACTCCAAAACCACCAAACACAACACAAAAACAAGGCATAAAATATCTACTGCATAAAGTCACACACAAACAAGCGCACACAAGTGCGCACAAATACACACACACACACACACACACACACACACACACACACACACACACACACACACACACACACACACACACACACACACACACACACACACACACACACACACACACACACACACACACACACACACACACACACACACACACACACACACACAGCATCCAATCCAGGCAGCGCACAGTGTGTGAGGGTGAAAGGAGATTAGAATTTATATTGCCCAAGTCTGTGTGGAAGTATCATAAAAAATTAATGGCGGGAGCAGCATCAGTACAGGGAGCACGTATGGGCGAGAGAGAGAGAGAGAGAGAGAGAGAGAGAGAGAGAGAGAGAGAGAGAGAGAGAGAGAGAGAGAGAGAGAGAAAAGAAATAAATAACTACAGAGCAGAGCACAGCAGAGCCGAGTCTCTCTTCCCTTGCTCTCCTCTGCATCTCCTCCTCCCTCTCTCCCTCCCTCTCCATTTCTCCCCCTCACTCCTTTGCTCTATCGAAAATTTCCAAGGCCTGTCTGCCCTAGCGAACCCCATCTCTCTCCCTCTCTTTCACACACTCACACTCTCTTTCTGCTGCTCTCTCTCTCTCTCTCTCTTTCTGCTGCTCTCTCTCTCTCTCTCTCTCTCTTTCTGCTGCTCTCTCTCTCTCTCTCTCTCTCTCTCTCTCTGCTGCTCTCTCTCTCTCTCTCTCTCTCTCTCTCTCTCTCTCTCTCTCTCTCTCTCTCTCTGTCTCTCTCTGTCTCTCTCTCTCGCTCTCTCTCTCTGTCTCTCTCTCTCTCTCTCTCTCTCTCTCTCTCTCTCTCTCTCTCGACCCCGGCTCTGGTGCAGGGCCTCTGTCTGATCAGGTGCAGGGGAGAGGATGAGTCTTGACACCGCAGCGGGTTCATGGCGAGTGCTGTGTGCCTAATTGCGGCAGCGCACACACCACACCGCCTGCGCAACACACACACACACACACACACACACACACACACACACACACACACACACACACACACACACACACACACACACACACACACACACACACACACACACACACACACACACACACACACACACACACACACACACACACACACACACACACACGTTTATATCAACGTGGTTTCCCTCGCTCTGCTCTGTAGAATCCTAATTGGTCCTGTTTAATATTCGTAAACTGGGGATCTGACGACAGTGGTGTTTGTGTTATTGGTGTGTTTGCGTTTCTTTTTTTGTTTTGATTCGAGCTATTTTTTTTTCTTTTTTTGTTGTTGGTGGAGGTGGGGGTGGATATGGAGAGGGGGGGTTGGTAGATAGAGAAGGATGCACTACTCACGGGGGAATGTAAGCAAACACTGTGCGAGGAATTTCAATGACAAGAAGCGCCCAGAGTTACTTAAGACGCCGACGCGCCTACGTTTTTGACCCTCTAAATGAAACGAGACGTGCTACACTTCTACTGCGACATACGCGATGGGATCCTAGACGGCAGAGAAGACAACATGGAGGAGGAGGAAACGGCACGACTGCAGTTTCGTTTACACAGTCTGCATGGCCATAGCATGCATTTGTTTAATATTCTCTCTCTTAAAAAAATAAATAAATAGCACCTTTTCTGAACTCTGATTCTGAAACAAATAACTTAGTCATCCTCTCTCCCTTGTTTGTTGGTTTTGATTGTTTGGTACTGTGGGATAGTTTACAATTGGAAAAAAAAGTTCTTGAATGATATTTGGGAGAGGTAAAAACATGACACGGCACAAACCAAGAGGAAATCCTTGGCATATTGGTGAGCAAAATTTTGAATTTTTGAAGGTGTGTAATTTTGTCAACATTAGTGACTTGATTTGAGCAGGTACACAGATCCTGTGTTACATTTTAAGTGCTAATCCTTACCCACCATGTGTGTCTGTGTGTGTGTGTGTGTGTGTGTGTGTGTGTGTGTGTGTGTGTGTGTGTGTGTGTGTGTGTGTGTGTGTGTGTGTGTGTGTGTGTGTGTGTGTGTGTGTGTGTGTGTGTGTGTGTGTGTGTGTGTGTGTGTGTGTGTTTGTGTGTGTGTGTGTGTGTGTTATCCTCACCTGCTGCATTGACTCGGTTGAGACCACGTGGGATATTCTCTTTTCCTGGCCCATCCACACACTCACTTCCTTTTGACCTACATAACACACAAAAGACACTCAGTTATGAAAAACTCATAGCACACCACACACACCACAAACATACAAATGCACACACACGCGCACATCCACACACCAATAGAACATTTGATACTGCAGTCAGACTATGATTATTACAGTATTGCTCAACTACAATAACAGCAATACAAATACACATTTGGATTATTGCATTATTTCATTTTTTTCATTTATCCTTTATTTGCACTGTATACAGTATATCTAAATAACATATCTGGGAAATGTAATTTTGAACCTGGACCTGAACACAATGGTGTCATAATTACCTTTGTCCCAAAAAATGACACGCAATACAAATTAGGGTCATGGGTCATTTCACGTGAAATCAGACACTTTGGGACCCGACCGACCCGGATTTCAATCATACTTGGTGTGCCTTTTTAGTAGCAAGGTAGCACCCCAGAACTGCATTGGTTTGAATCTGACACTAATATTAAGGGAGAAACAGACTAGGAAAGGTTCACATGTGAGGGTAGGACACTATACATTCAGCCTTGAATATATCAGTCAGTGTTAGTCACAAAAAGATGCCTGTGGTATTGTTTGAAAGCTCTTTTCTGGCTCTACATATTACACAATCAGCTTGGAATACAACAACTCTCAGAATATGAATTATGATAAATTGAAAAATTAAAAATGGAATATCTAAAAAAACTATATTTTAAAATGGCCAGTTCCTTGTCCAAACGTAGCCGGCAATGTCATTAGCAACACCTCAAATGCTGGTGTTCGGTTCTTTATTCATTTCAGAGAGAATTTGACTCACAAATATGGCATCATACAGACCACTTACTAATAATATGGTAATACCATAGTAGCATCACATGACAAAAAAAAGAAAAAAAAGAAAAATGGTCAGTTTCCATGGTCCCAGGTTTCAGAAACTAAGGCAGATGTCCATTTATACACACCAAATGATGATATGTGAATGTTTGAACATTCCTTCTCTGTGTACCTGTGTCATCTTCCCTTTACCGTACTTTAAAGAGATAATCAATGGCTACACTCTCATTTTGTACTCTACCAGTGCATTTGAAGCAGCAGCTGTGTCTTTTGTAGATAATGTATAAGTACGTCCCGTTGCAGTTACAGGTTCCACTACCAGAAGCACATCCTGATGATCCATGACAAGTCTATCTGGTCTGAAGGGAAAAGTGAAGGATGGAGATGGTCCATGAGGATGCAGGAAGTTCAGTTTCACCTCTCCAGTGCTCGGCATACATTTCTCAACACATGCTAGCCACCAGTTGCCATCATATACAGCTACAACATACCCTTTGATGCTTGAAAATGTAACTCATTCCTTTACTGAGCTCACTCTTTCAACTCTGCCNTCTCAAACATTCGTTCAAACATTCACATATCATCATTTGGTGTGTATAAATTCCTAGTCTGTTTCTCCCTTAATATTAGTGTCAGATTCAAACCAATGCAGTTCTGGGGTGCTACCTTGCTACTAAAAAGGCACACCAAGTATGATTGAAATCTGGATCGGTCGGGTCCCAAAGCGTCTGATTTCACGTGAAATGACCCTCATGTTACTGTGCAGATGAACCCTGGTGGCTTATAGAAGTGTAGCCTACTGGCTGGTGGAAGTGGAGGCTATCAGAAGACAGATAGATAGATAGGGAAGAGTGAGGGAGTGAGGACACATCAGTGGCAGACAGCAGGACAAGATGGAGCAGTTTGCCCTGTCCAATCTCCCCTCACAGCACATACAACAATCCAGAGAGATAGAGAGAGATGAAGAGAGGAGGGTGGACCCAGATAAAGACAGAAATGGGGGGAGAGAGAGAGAGAGAGAGAGAGAGAGAGAGAGAGAGAGAGAGAGAGAGAGAGAGAGAGAGAGAGAGAGAGAGAGAAATAAAGAAAGAAAGAAAGAAAGAAAGAAAGAAAGAAAGAAAGAAAGAAAGAGAGAGAGAGAGAGAGAGCGTACAGGAGAGACAGCACAAGAGAGATAGTGAGAAAAAGAGAGAGAGAGTTAAAAGAGAGAGTGTGATAGAGATCGAGTGAGTAAGAGACAGAGGTAGATGGGTAGATAGAAGCAGGTAGAGAGCAAAAAGAGATAGGGAGAAAAGGAGAGAGAGAGAGAGCACAAGAGAAAGAGAAAGTACGAAAGAGAAAGCGAGAGAAAAAGAAAAAGAGAGAAAGTGATAACTAGATAGGTGGATAGAGAGGGAGAAGAGGCTCATGGCGGGAGACAGCAGCTCCCACAGCCCTGATGCTACTCCTGGCCAACCCAGACAGACAGAGTCCTGCCTCTGCAGTGTATAGCGGCCTGACTGGCTGTCGTGCTGGGAGAGAGAGAGCGAGAGAGAGAGGTGAAGAGGGGCAATTGTGCAGCCCGTCTCTGCTAATCTAGATCCCACACTGGGAAGGAGGACACGGGGGGACCGCTGCTGTGTTGTGTTGGCCAGTGTGGCACAGTGTGGATAAAACAGCCTTTTTATCGGGGCCTGTATCAATACATTGTACACTGAATACACTACATGTGCTCCTTCTCACTTGGAGTTATTGTAAGCGACAATACCGCAGCAGTGTAGTTGTCAATAAAATGCAGACATTTAAGGTAGTGTAAAAATATTACTGGGGCATTAACTCTTATTATACAGTTTAAATCTGGTAAAATTCATAACTAACATGAATGTTTTCTTTTCTTTCTATGAGCAAACACTATGCAATCCACAGTATGAATGAACTGTGAAGAAGCTGAGATTTCTCACGCCTCAACCCCAAAACTCTGGTACTTTTCCAGCCAAGAGAGAATTATCAAGGGGGGGGGTGAGAGAATGATGAAGCGATATCGAATGCTGTACAATCAATGAACTGACTGGCTTGCCCAACGCTCCGCTCCTTGCAGCGATTTCTTACCAAACAGCTCCTTATCAATCAGCGAGAAGCGTACAGCCGTTCAGTGTGTGCTAAAAAGCGCGAAACGAAACGGGTGAGATGCTTAGGACACCAACACACACTCTGTCATCATCCATTGCTGCATTGCCAGCGGGGGCAATGAGATGGCTTACACGTAAATAAATAATTGAATAGGACTTGCCTGCTCGGCCTGGCATGCTAATAGCTAGCGGCTGTCAGCTGGGCTCTCTGACAGCCTGAGGGATGGAGCATGAGGAGCAGGCAGGCACGAGAGAGAGAGAGAGAGAGAGAGAGAGAGAGAGAGAGAGAGAGAGAGAGAGAGAGAGAGAGAGAGAGAGAGAGAGAGAGAAAAGAAAAAAAAGGAAAAGAAGGAGGAATAGATAGACATGCCCCTTCTCCGTAATTGGCCTGCTAAGAAGCAAGGTAGCGCTCAGCTTTGTAGTGCATTAAACAAACGCGTAAACGCATGCGTTCAAACAAACGTGCACTACACTTTGCATTAGCTGGGAGAAGGCATGTTGCGGGCCTGCTAGATGGGAGTGACAGCTTCTGGGAGGCTCCTGTGAGCGCGTCCCAACGTACTTCAGAGGGATGAAGCTTTGGGAGAGAAAGAGAGAGAGAGGGAGAAAAAAAACACTTTTCCGCTTTCATTACTGATGGGTTTTGTTCATGGAAACGGAGGCCCAGGCTCCTCTTAAGTCACCACAACAAGCAAACCAATACAACACAATACAACACAATACAATACAATAGATGCTTAAGAACAGCAGACATACTGCAGAGAAATCCAATATAATCTTTGAGGGATTCCCTTCTAGGACACAGCACAGATGAGCATGAGTGCAAACAATGAAGGACCTTTTGATGTTATGGGGGCTAAGAAACAATATTAAATTACACTTAGCTTACGTTTTTATCCAAAGCAACTTGCATTTTTTAGGTGCAGGGTATTGGTTACAACCCCTGGAGCAAGATGAGGCTCAAGGACACTTCAGCCCATTGATGGTACTGCAGAGCGCCCACATTCTTCATAGTGGTTTGGGATTCAAACCTGCAACCTTCTAACCAAGTGCCTAACCATTAGCCCACAGCTGCCCTGCACTATTTACAACATGTTGATTTAGAGTCATTGCACTGCAGTAACTGTGGACTGCACCCCCAGAAAAATGACAAAGTGAATTAAAAACAATAAAAAACACTGAAAGGAGAGAAGTATGAATAATATCCTGTGATGTATGTATCTTTTAAGCCTTAATAAAGAAAAAAATACAAAAAAAAGAAATAAAAAACAATGACAGTGGCAGAATTTCTTCTGAGGCAGCATGAAAGTCACACTGCCACTGTCATTGAGTGAGGCAAGCAAGGCAATAAGGCAAGCAAGGATTCTATTTGTCTACGATTCCACTGCTGTGGCTGAGCCATCAAGCCACTTAACACATTGACTACCAAATCACTGGAAAACCCGTTTTTAGATGCGTCCCACGCATCTCTATAAGAGGCTTTGGTGTCCGTCCGTCCGTCCCTCCGTCCGTCCGTCCGCCCTCCCGTGATGTGTTTCCCTCCCGTGATGCGTTTCTGAATTGTGATTCCCTCCTGTGATTCCCTCTTGTGTCCACAAGGTGGCAGTCGCTCAGTTTTGGCCTGGAGCTCATGCGTGCAAACCAACCGTGCTCTTTGCCAGTGAGAAAAACATGGCGGCACTTCCTGTTGATTTTCACATGAAAGTTTTGCTTAATTTAAAGTCCCTAAGCGACTATAAATGTTGTGGCTTCCATATATTGATGTAAAAGTGCCCCACGAAGTAATGAAGCACAACAAAGTTACTCCACATTACCATTTGACCACTCGTTTTTCTATGCTAACAGGGTAGCTAATGTAGCATTGTAAATGATCCAGGGAGAAAGGGGGAAATGTTGTGATTTCAGTCCGCCTGAGGCAACGATTTTCGTGGGGAAGATGACCTGCATCTCGGTGGCATTGAACCACGCCCCCGTGCCTTATTTGGCTCGCTCAGCACGTG
The DNA here is from genome assembly GCF_034702125.1 of Engraulis encrasicolus. NCBI lineage: Eukaryota > Metazoa > Chordata > Actinopteri > Clupeiformes > Engraulidae > Engraulis > Engraulis encrasicolus. The sequence goes on from NC_085877.1 coordinate 4,827,257, forward strand.
CGTCCTCAGTCCAATCGCAATGCTTTATTTTCCCCAGACGTTTAATCGCATTTAAGTGAAAGTGCCATGTATACACATCGCAAAATAACTCTTAATCCGATCTATTTAAATCGCATTTATTAAATCGGACTTAAAAACATCATGTACACGTAGCCAATGTCTCATTGATTAGTTTATGGAACTTACGGTTTGTCTGTTACGGTCCACGAAGACAATATCCACGTGAAAACGCAAACGCCTGCAAACCACTGTTTTGACAGAAATACAGTTCACCTGTCGCCTACTCTGTTTTCTTCCCAAAGCGGCATTTAAAAGTATTCCATGAAATCCAACATCAACGTCACTTCAAATAGGTGACAGCATCATGCTCACACATGAAATAACACTTCAGTGAGGGGGGGACATCACTGCTCTCATATTAAAGTGAAAAGAGAATTTCACATTTTAGTTTATTTAATGTAGGCCTATGCAAAATTGCAAATAGTCTATTCATTGAAATCTGTCCAGAAAGGGATGTAATGTTTGCCTGTTTTTTATGTTTGTAATTAAAAAAAAAAAAAAAAAAAAAAAAAAGGAATTTAAAAAAAAAAAAAATAGCCTAACAAAAATAGAGATTTTATGTTAAAAAAAATGTGATATGGGATGGACCGATGGCCCCCCTAGCTAAATTCGCCTTAGGTCCCCACATTGCTAAATGTAGGCTAGTGTAAGGGATTATTTTGAAAAGACAGTAACATGTAATCAGCAATGCATTACAGTTTTTCAGTAAATTGCCCAACACTGTTGAAATCCTATGGTACTTTTTCAAATCCAGGCTTATACAGTACATGGTAGGCTTATTGATAAATTGCCTTGACAGGTTATGAGGAGGCCAAGGGGGCGTTTGGGCAAAAAAGGTTCAGAACGGGCATAGACGGACGCATCTGTTGTCCGCCTGTCGGACTTGTTACTTCTCATGCGTTGGCACCCAAAACGGGAAAACCCGTTTTTGAGTTTTTACTATATTTTTCATAACTAGACAATTCAATGCTTATTATGTGTGATTTTGGGAGCTCTGTGATAAGTATAACAGACATAGATGGCTGTCATAAGCTTGTGTCATCATCTGGACATTTTAATCACAACGCCAGGATCGGCGCCAACCCAAGAATATTTTTGATAACTGTAAGCTACTGTCCGGAACTGTTCCCCTGCGTTGGTGACGGCACCGCCCCCTCTCTGTGTACACCTTGCACCTGTGTACAAGTGTCTGCGATGCTCCCATCTTTTTAAACACAAGTTTGTATGTTGTTCACTTAGTGCTACAGTAGGCTACAGTCAGCGTCCACTCTATGGCACTTTATAGTATGCTTCACACAATAATTAGGCTACAGAAGACAACACTTTCGAGTCCACACTTTCGAGTCCAGCACACCTTCTGGGGGATAATGCAAACAACCTTGGTCAGATCCTTCACATTGTGAACTGTGATTGGATTATTACCCTTACCTCGGATTTGATCGGCAACCAGATAAGTTGGATTCTTCATTCTGTTCTTTTATTACCCCCGTGATGAAATTGACGCTGCAGTGAACAGGAGAAGCTGGCTGCTACTGTCGGTGAAGCTAGCATTGCTATGTAAACAGTAGCATGCATGGATGCATGGCACAGCACAACAGCTGTTTCCCACTCAAGGATCGGAGACATTAACGCATCCGATTAACGGATTTTGTTGCTGATGTTGCAATTAATGCCTTTAGGGACGTGTTTGTGGATATGTTTTGACTACTGCGTATGACTAAGACCTGTTTCACGTGTGTGCAAAGATTAGTTGCGCAGGAAATTGGACTGCACAAGGAAGTAACGTATACTTCTGGAGGCGAAAATGCGTTTGATTGGTTGATACAATTGCAGGGGGAGGTGGCAGAGCAGGAGAGTCGTGTCTAGTGAACCAATTTCATACTGGACCCCGTGAAAAAGCACAAGATTCTGAAACGGCGCATCATTCATAAAAGCCTCAATATCTCCATTCCATGTTGATTTTGGCCGATACCGGCCTTGGTTTAGCTCACAATAGCTCGGCAATGAAAGCACATATAGACACGCTGTTGTCACGCTCTGTGGCCCTATCACACAATATGCTGTGACACCTAAAAATGGTTTAGAAAGCAGGGAGTCTACGACATGATTCTGAAAACACTGCTGGTAGTCAATGTGTTAAAGGTGCACTGTCTAGGATGGTGGCCAGAGTAAGTATTGGGTCATTTCACGTGAAATCAGACACTTTGGGACCCGACCGACCCGGATTTCAATCATACTTGGTGTGCCTTTTCAGTAGCAAGGTAGCACCCCAGAACTGCATTGGTTTGAATCTGACACTAATATTAAGGGAGAAACAGACTAGGAAAGGTTCACATGTGAGGGTAGGACACTATACATTCAGCCTTGAATATATCAGTCAGTGTTAGTCACAAAAAGATACCTGTGGTGTTGTTTGAAAGCTCTTTTCTGGCTCTACATAGTACAATCACCTTGGAATACAACTACTCTCAGAATATGAATTATGATAAATTGAAAAATTTAAAATTGAATATCTAAAAAACTTATATTTTAAAATGGCCAGTTCCTTGTCCAAACGTAGCCGGCAATGTCATGAGCAGCACCTTAAATGCTGGTGTTCGGTTTGTTATTCATTTCAGAGAGAAGTTGACTCACAAATATGGCATCATACAGACCACTTACTAATAATATGGTAATACCATAGTAGCATCACATGACAAAACAAAAACAAAACAAAAATGGTCAGTGTCCATGGTCCCAGGTTTCAGAAACTAAGGCAGATGTCCATTTATACACACCAAATGATGATATGTGAATGTTTGAACATTCCTTCTCTGTGTACCTGTGCCATCTTCCCTTTACCGTACTTTAAAGAGATAATCAATGGCTACACTCTCATTTTGTACTCTACCAGTGCATTTGAAGCAGCAGCTGTGTCTTTTGTAGATAATGTATAAGTACGTCCCGTTGCAGTTACAGGTTCCACTACCAGAAGCACATCCTGATGATCCATGACAGTCTATCTGGTCTGAAGGGAAAAGTGAAGGATGGAGATGGCCCATGAGGATGCAGGAAGTTCAGTTTCACCTCTCCAGTGCTCGGCATACATTCCTCAGCACATGCTAGCCACCAGTTGCCATCATATACAGCTACAACATACCCTTTGATGCTTGAAAATGTAACACATTCCTTTACTGAGCTCACTCTTTCAACTCTGCCTTCTCTGAATGCTCAAAATGGCCTAACTTCCACTGTGTCTATTGACAATGGGCAGAAGCTGTGTAGTTTTTGAGTACCTGGAATAGTTCTTGCAGATTCAAACCTTTTCAACAGGTTCTCAGCTTCATGATGGTACATCTCTGTTGTGGCAAACTGGCAATGGATGTTCTTGACATTATCCTTGACAAATTCAAACAGTTGGTTATGGCGTTATAATTTAATTGTCAATAGGACGTTGCAGACTTGCTCGTGCAGCAAGCCATTTAACTGTCCCTCCAACGCCATCACATGGACCTTTGCCATGTGATGTGGCAAAAAAGTGCCACTCTGCAGGTATGTGAAAATCTGCCTCGTGGTGGCACAAATTTGTTGTAATTTTAAGGTTCTTATATTGTGCAGGAAGTCTGCAACGTCCTATTGACAATTAAATTGTAACGCCATACCAACTGTTTGAATTTGTCAAGGATAATGTCAAGAACATCCATTGCCAGTTTGCCACAACAGATATGTACCATCATGAAGCTGAGAACTTGTTGAAAAGGTTTTTGAATCTGCAAGAACTATTCCAGGTACTCCAAAAACTACACAGCTTCTGCCCATTGTCAATGGACACAGTGGAAGTTAGGCCATTTTGAGCATTCAGAGAAGGCAGAGTTGAAAGAGTGAGATCAGTAAAGGAATGTGTTACATTTTCAAGCATCAAAGGGTATGTTGTAGCTGTATATGATGGCAACTGGTGGCTAGCATGTGCTGAGGAATGTATGCCGAGCACTGGAGAGGTGAAACTGAACTTCCTGCATCCTCATGGGCCATCTCCATCCTTCACTTTTCCCTTCAGACCAGACCAGACTTGTCATGGATCATCAGGATGTGCTTCTGGTAGTGGAACCTGTAACTGCAACGGGACGTACTTATACATTATCTACAAAAGACACAGCTGTTGCTTCAAATGCACTGGTAGAGTACAAAATGAGAGTGTAGCCATTGATTATCTCTTTAAAGTACGGTAAAGGGAAGATGGCACAGGTACACAGAGAAGGAATGTTCAAACATTCACATATCATCATTTGGTATGTATAAATGGACATCTGCCTTAGTTTCTGAAACCTGCTGGGACCATGGACACTGACCATTTTTGTTTTGTTTTTGTTTTGTCATGTGATGCTACTATGGTATTACCATATTATTAGTAAGTGGTCTGTATGATGCCATATTTGTGAGTCAAATTCTCTCTGAAATGAATAACAAACCGAACACCAGCATTTAAGGTGCTGCTCATGACATTGCCGGCTACGTTTGGACAAGGAACTGGCCATTTTAAAAATATAAGATTTTTAGATATTCAATTTTTAATTTTTCAATTTATCATAATTCATATTCTGAGAGTAGTTGTATTCCAAGGTGATTGTGTAATATGTAGAGCCAGAAAAGAGCTTTCAAACAACACCACAGGCATCTTTTTGTGACTAACACTGACTGATATATTCAAGGCTGAATGTATAGTGTCCTACCCTCACATGTGAACCTTTCCTAGTCTGTTTCTCCCTTAATATTAGTGTCAGATTCAAACCAATGCAGTTCTGGGGTGCTACCTTGCTACTGAAAAGGCACACCAAGTATGATCGAAATCCGGGTCGGTCGGGTCCCAAAGTGTCTGATTTCACGTGAAATGACCCTATTGCAACTATGTTGCTGGTCTTTGATCTTTACATGAATACAAAGATTCTTTAATTCTAACTAAAAAGTAAACTAATATTTACTAGTATGACCAAAGTACAGCACGCAGGGTTCCCACTACATACCAAACATAAAATTCCATGACTTTTTCATGACCAAAAAAAAGAATTCCCATGCCATTCCAGGAATTCCATGACCAGTGGGAACCCTGAGCAAGTTTTGCACCTACTGTAAAAATGCCTATTTCTGGAAGTTAAAAATGACGAACATGGAGAAGATCCCCCTTTTCCATGCATGAAAAGTGAAATTTTCCCAGCCATAATGAATACTTAGAATTTGATGGTGGTGGAATGCATTTGAAAAAAGGTAATATTCATGAATAGGCAGCATGAATTCTGTAAACAAATACAAATCTAAAAATATCTCAGTGCACCTTTAAGGACCAGCACAACACCAACAACATAACCTGGCAATAATGTCTCACTGACCAAAAAATAAATAAATCACACAATGCAAGAGGCAAAGGCTTCTTTTTCTGCCGTCACTCGCTTCCAAAGATGCCTGAGTATATACACTGTATTCTCTATTTTCCCTCCTCTTCTGTATTGATGTACAGATTTCAGCAACAACAACAACAACAACAACAACAACAACAGCAGTTCATCACCATACCAAGAGAGCCAGAGATATAGCAAGGCAAGAGATACAGCAGCTTCATCCACTTGCTCGCTTTGCTTGCTGTCGATGAAAATATTTCACACAACTGGAGGGATCTGTCAGTGAGTGAAGCGCTTGGCCTAGAGTTGGATGTCCCTCAGAGCCTCGCCTGTCTGTGTGCCTGCTGTTTACCCTCACACACACACACTCACCAGCACATAAACACACCAACATGTAAACACACACACACACACACACACAAGCTTGACCGGGTATGGAGGCCCTGCCTAACTAACATCACGGTCTGTCTGATGAGCTCCTGACCCTCTCTCACCCTCCCATCCCTATGTCTCCATCTCTCCATCTCTCTCTCTCTCCATCTCTCTCTATGTCTCCATCTCTCCATCTCTCTCTCTCTCCATCTCTCTCTCTCTCTCCATCTCTCTCTCTCTCTCTCTCTCTCGTATTGATCTACCCTGGCGGGAACCCAGCCAGCCAGACAGGCAGGCAGCCGGCCTCTTGGGTCACACTCTCTCCCTGCACGTGTGTGCGTGTGTGTGAGTGTGTGTGTGTGTGTGTGTGTGTGTGTGTGTGTGTGTGTGTGTGTGTGTGTGTGTGTCTGTGTGTGTGTGTGTGTGTATCTGCACCCTACCCCGAGCCTGGCTTCTGGCTGGCACAGCTGGCGCTGGTGGGTTCAGCTCGGGGCCGCGGCGGTGACGGGTCAGTTGTAGGCCGCCGTCCACACAGACTCCCCAGGGCCTTCACATAGGTGGACACCTGACAAACACAGTCAGAGAGAGAGAGAGAGAGAGAGAGAGAGAGAGAGAGAGAGAGAGAGAGAGAGAGAGAGAGAGAGAGAGAGAGAGAGAGGCGCGGAAATGAGAAACGGACAGATGGGGGTGAGGAGAAACAGAGAGAGACAGACATGGGGTTGCTTGTCCATCACCTCAGTGTAAGAGACCTCTTTATTGGTAGGACAACCGATCAATACTTTCAGGATCCTTTCGTTTCTCCGAGTCGCAGCAGGTGTTTCTTGACTCGAGGAAAAAAAAAACCCACACAAATCATCCGTTTCCTTTTCCACAACTAGTGTCAGATGATGGAGTTCTCTTCGTTCAAGTCACTTAGGATTTTGAGGCTGACACTTCACTGCCTGTTAAACTGCTCTTCACTGACTGCGAGAGTTCTATAGGATACTGCTCACGTTAGACAGTGATGTTTCAATCTGAACTGGATGAGACACCGTCATGCAAACCATGATTTTTTTTTTCTTAACCTTTAACTGAATAAATCTAGGCTTCGAGTAACTGTCAGAATTACACGTACGGCAAAACATCTGTTTGTATTACACAGACGTCTAAACAGTACAGCAAATATTCTGTGTTGTTTTGACAAATGCCAAATTATTTACAAAAAATTCCCTTGAGCAGACATATGCTTGGATTGTAAACAATGTATGTGTTTGTATTATGTGTTGTTTATTGCTTACATTTGTATAGTGTATAATATCATTTGTATCTTCTCAATATACTGTACATTAAACCTACATTACTGTTCAAAAGTTTTAGAACGCCCCAAGTTGTAGACATCTACTGAATTGCATGAAATGGTACAAAGGCACTAAAATGTGTTACCCACACCATCAACTTGGTTAAACTGGACAGAAAAGTGAAATCCAACCAACCTTTTCACACATTTATGACATTGGAATAAAATCAGTATAGGACGTAAGTCAGTGTAGAAACAGTGTGCTTGTATAGTGGCTATAGCAAGAATGCTGTCGTCTGTGAGAGAGTGGCTCTATTATAAAAGAGAAAATAGAACAGACTAGAAAAACTTACAATTTTCCTGAGGGAGAGGGGCTCAGTTCCAGTCGCGATGACGTGCCGACGGCATATGAAGCGGAAAAGGGCATCGGCCGTGGCCACTCGCAGCGTACAGCACCGTATGCCAGAGATGAGGCCTGACAAGGCCTCTGGCGCCATGTCTGAAAGGAGGTACAGAGTGATTAGTTCTTGGTTCATTATCAATATCCAAACCTGCACAGCCATGGTTACCGTATGTTCAAACCAATATTACCCCTCTGATAACCATCTTGCCAAATGCTGGTGAAATGTCAGTTTGGCTGGTAGAAAAGACCAACTAATTAGCCACTTTGACCCAATAGTGAGTGTGTGTTTGGGTAGTAACATCTACTAACCATTTTGGCTAGTGATGAAAAAAGTTCAATTAAAGCCCTGAATGTAATGTAATTCAAATAATAATGTAAGAATCATGTAATGAGTCCAGCACCTATTGCTAAGCTGAGGATGGCGATGTGTTCCCCCAGCTCCTGCAGGCTCTTGTCCACCAGGGGCCTGTTGAGGATGCTGTGGGCCTGACACCACAGCTCCAGCACCATCTCCAGAAGCTCCTGTACAAGCACCACCACCTCCGACTGCAACACAACACACACCACCATCAACTCATTATCGTGCCGTACATATTGGTGGTTCAAAAAATGCTTTTATTCCAACATATGAAAGTAAGCAAGTAAGTGTGTCCTTAATTATCCCATCATGGGGAAACATGTGTCACAGTAGTAACATTTCACATTCAACATGTACAAAATAGACAACATACATGCAAACACAGGACCAGAGAATGGTATCATACAATGCTGATGATTTCTACTAAACTAAGGTTCACATGATTGGTTATTAAAATAAACCGTACATACAGAAACATACAGTACTTAGACCTATATCCTGATGATTTTAATAACATATTGATCATACTGTTCATGCACAGTTAGTGTATTGGAGTGTATTTCCAGAGCTGTGCAGATGTGAGGTATCATCTGGACCAGATAAGCCACCCACCTCAGGGCAGGAGTGAGCCCAGCGGTGGGCCTCCACCAGCAGGTTCACCAGCTGCTGTACAGCCTTGGAGAGCAGAGTGGAGCGCTCCCACATCGGCCAGAAGCTGCTGGCCAGAACCGTGCTCCACGGCCCTCCGCTAGCCAGACTGTGGAGGAAGGAAGCATGAGTGGGTCATATGACAGGCACTTGGAGGCACCCTGAATACAGTATGCCTGAATTATATCTTGACTATAGTAGGTAGCTAAGTAGTTAATAATATTCATCTTAATTGAGTCTCAAACTGACAAAATTGAACTAGCTTTATACACTTTTATACCCCAAACTGTTTACAGCCATGAATGTGACAGGCTACTGAAAGAAACATACAGTATATGGCTCAGTCTTTTTTGGGCTAAGACATTAGGTGGTACAACCACAGCTAATACCCATAAATTAATTAGTAATTAGTAATGAATGTACTGCAATGAATAGGTTTCTTAGATAATCCACTAAAAGAAAAAAGAACATAATTTAATCCATACAATAGTGGCCTTAGCTGTGGTTGCACCACTCTGACGAGTGATACTTCTAAAATGTCATTGATCCATGCATATGCTTACAAAATATAACAACAGCAGTGTTTCCCACAGAAATTTTGGAAACTATGGGGGCAGGGCCGGTTTTTTGTCCGGGGGGGGGGGGGGGGGGGGGGGGGGGGGGGGTGGGGGGGGGGGGGGGGGGGGGGGTTTTATTTCTCACCGGGGGAGGCGGAGGGGGGGCAGGGGCGGTGCTCAGCGGGGGGGGTCGTTGTGGCGGCAGGGGGGCTCACGGCGGGGAGGGGGGCGGGGTGCGGGTGCAGGCCCTTTTTAGTGGTGGGGGGGGGGGGGGGGGGTCGGGGGGGGGGGGGGGGGGGGGCGGGGGGGGGGGGGGGGGGGGGGGGGGGGTGGGGGGGGGGGGGGGGGGGGGGGGGGGGTGGGGGGGTGCGGGGGGGGGGGGGGGTGGGGTGGGGGGGTGGGGGGGGGGGGGGGGGGGGGGGGGGGGGGGGGGGGTGGGGGGGGGGCGGGGGGGCGGGGGGGGGGGTGGGGGGGGGGGGGGGGGGGGGGGGGGGGGGGTGGGGGGGCACGGGGGGGGGGGGGGGGGGCGGGGGGGGGGGGGAGGTTGGGGGGGGGGGGGGGGGGGGGGTGGAGGGGGGGGGGGGGGGGCGAGGGGGGGGGGGGGGGGGGGGGGGGGGAGGGGGGGGGGGGGGGAAGGAGGGGGGGGGGGGGGGGGGGGGGGGGGGGGGGGGGGTGGTGGGGGGGGGGTGGGGGGGAGGGGGGGGGGGGGTGGGGGGGGGGGGGTGGGGGGGGGGGGGGGGGGGGGGGGCGTTGAGGGGGGGGGGAGGGCGAGGGGGGGGGGGGGGGGGGGGGGGGGGGGGGGGGGCGTGGGGGGTGGGGGGGGGGGGGGGGGGGGGGTGGGGGGGGGGGGGGGGGGGGGGGGGGGGGGGGGGGGGGGGGGGGGGGGGGGGGGGGGGGGGGGGGGGGGGGGGGGGGGGGGGGGGGGGGGGGGGGGGGGGGGGGGGGGGCCATGGAGGGGGGGGGGGGCCGGCGGGCCGGAGGGGGGGGGGGGGGGGGGGGGGGGGGGGGGGGGTTTGGGGGTGGGGGGGGGGGTGGGGGGGGGGGGGGGGGGGGGGGGGGGGAGGGGGGGGGGGGGGGGGGGGGGGGGGGTGTTTGTATTCTTTCCAGTGTAAATGTTCAAAACGGCAAAACAATCGCTACTACAGTATGACTTGGCGCACTGAGAAACTGTAAGGCCCGGGCTATAGTTCAACCATGTATTATTTTGAGAATTAAGGCTACATAAGATTTTAAACACCCATACTTGTATAATAGTAATTAACAATTGTCATTGGTCACAAAATGCAGTACAGTGAATAATTTCGGTTTACAACACAGTTTTCATCAATTCATTACGCCCCTCATGCAGGGGTCTGGGGAAACAATAAAACCCAAAATAGGAACATAGAGAAGATTTAAGCGCACTGTGAAATTTAACGCATAGACAAAAAGGGCTTAGAGGGTAGGCATGCCTTTTCCCCCACACATTCTGTATGCGTACACATTCCTTCATGAGGGGTGGCTGGTCACAGGGCCATTGTGTTTCCAAATTCTCCCATTAAAAGGGCTGACAACATATTACAACCATTTATGGTCTATATTCACAGTCATTACACTTAATTTCTATATGCAGCCCCGATGTTCCTCTGGCGTGTCATGTCGGTCAGCAAAACCTGTCATTACACAACTGTAAACACAGCCTAGGAAGTGTTGGTAAACTCAGCCCAACTGTCCCTTCTCTGAAGGTTTTTTAATGTTTTTGCTCCCAAACCCAATTAACTACAACACTTGACTGGTTTTTGATCCCTGGTCTTTCAAGCACTTGTTGTTCTCTCTATAGCAGGGGTGCCCAAACCTTTGTTTTTTTAAAAACACAAGATGACTTTTTGAAGACTTGATGTCTGCCCGTGACCCTATCAAGTCAATTTAAGGATTTCCAGGTTTCCCAATACAGTGAGGAAACTATGGCGGCCCGCCATAGTTTAAATTTGGCCGCCATAGTTTACGAAAATGTAAAAAAAAAAAAAAAAAAAAAAAAAATTTTTTTTTTTTTTTTACTTTTTTTTTTTAACGATATCCGTTTTAGTTAAAAAAAACGAACAATTTTTTTGAATGACGTTTTGAATTTCCCTTCGCATTTTCCTCCTGGAGTAAATACTCCCTACAGACCGCTGTATGGGTTAGATAACGGTATCCCACGGTAACAAAATGAGGGGAAAGCATTAAGAAGTGACCGTAAGGGTATACAGTTGATTCATGTGCGCACACATGTAACATCGGGTGATAACAGAACATGTGCGCAACGTGCGTTTATGAACACGCCGAATGCGAGGATCTTTCCGGGTCCAAATCCGCTAGTCCATGCATCATCGCTAACCTGCTTTTACATCGCGTGCGCGTGTAAGGAAATGTTTGTTGTTGACATTATGGAATTCACTTCAACAATTTGTCTGTTTCTTTGCTTCAGTTGGTGACAAAACGATTGGCCAAACTCACAATAGAAAGCCTTGCTGTGCTAACGCCCCAGAGAGCTGAAAAAAAAACCACCTTCATAGAAGTCACTATTAACCAGGGGTGTTAACCAATCCAATGAGTTCTCTCATTTCTCTCTCTCATTGCCTCTATCATTGCTCTCTCTCCGCTCTCTCTCTCTCTCTCTCCGCTCTCTCCCTCTCTCTCTCATAGTAGCCTACTATTTACCCTCAAAAATGGTGAGTTTTCTGAGCCCTTTTTAATTTTGTAGCCTAATAACCCACTGAAGGCATGATAATGCTTCATCATATTTAGCAATAGGCCTATGTGCCTTTTATATACAAATGTTTATCATTTTGAAATTGTTCAAGTTGTTTATGACTTGTGTATGACTGAAATGATCATCTGTCTCCTATCAGTGCTGCATTGCTTTGGTAAAGATAGGCTATTTCAACACACTTTACAAACACACTGAAAAGATACGGCCATAGTAGCCTACTAAAACATTTTGGTTCATGAATAATGTGATTAATAAATTGGTGGTCTTAAATTTTCATACGGCACAATCCTTAATTGACTTGATAGGTCACGGCGACCTCAAGTTCTTCAAAAGTAGATCTTGGTTTTAAAAAAAGGTTAGGCACCCCTGCTTATGAGAACCACATTGCTTGAAAGCACGGGATCAAAAGGCCTAGTCAAGTTGTTGTATTACCTTGGTTGTTGGGAGCACCATAAAAAACGCTTCAGAAGAAGGACAGTTGGGATGAGTTTACAAACACTTCCTATGCTTTGTTTTACATTTGTAATGAGTTTGCTGACAGACATGACACAGAGGCCGAGGCGACATCGGGCTGCAATAGACATTTAATGTGTAATGAATGTGAATATCCTAACATAATGTGTAATATGTTGTTCACAACCCTTGTATGGTAAGGAATTTTGGAAAAAACTGGCCCCTGGTGACCAGCACCCCTCATGAGAATGTGTACGCCTACAGATATGTGTGGGGGAAAAGGCATAGCCTACCCTCTAAGACACTTTTTTGTCTATGCTTAAACAATTTCACAGTGCTCTTAAATTCTTATCTCTGCTCCTAATTTTGTTTTATTGTTTCCCAGACCCCTGTCGAGGGACGAATGAAACTGTGTTTGTGGGAAACCGAAATTATTCACATGTACTTGCATTGTTTTGACAATGACAATGTACTACTATATACAAGTCATGGTAAAATCTTATGTAGCCTTAATTCTCAAAAATAATGGTTGAAAATATGGCCCAGGCCTACAGTTTCTCCATGCGGCCAAGGTTCAACTGTAGTCATCTGTTTTGTCCGTTTTGCATTTACACTGTAAGAAATACAAACACCCACCCCCCCCCCCCCCCTCCCCAAAAGGCCCGCGTGAGAACTACACAAACCCCACCCCCCCCCCCCCCGTGACAAAATAACACCGTCTGCCCCTCATAGTTTCCAAAATTTCTTGTGGGAAACACTGATGTATAGAAAATTTAAGACCACCATTTATTAATCACCATTATTAGAACACAATGTGTTTAGTATCTACTATGGCCTATGTTTCAGTGTGTTTTTAAAAGTGTTGAATAGCCTATCTTTAAAAGCAATGCCGCCTGATAGTAGCAGAGATAATTTCAGTCATACCCAAGTCATAAACAACTGAACCAATTTCAAAATGATAAACCTTTGAGGTATAGAAAAGGCACATAGGCCCTATTTCTAAAATAAATGATAAGCATACTGGCCTTCAGTGGTATAGGCTACAATTAAAAAGGTCTCAGAAATTCCCCCTTTTTTATGGTAAATAGTAGCTACTAATGAGAGAGAGAGAGAGAGGAGAGAGAGAGAGAGAGAGAGAGAGAGAGAGAGAGATGAGCAATGAGAGAGAGCACTGAGAGAGAGCAATGAGAGGAACCATTGGAATTGGTTAACCCCCCTGTTAATAAGGACGTTCGCATATGAAAGGTTTTGTTTTTTTTTTTTTCTTGTTTGGTGGGTTTTTTTTTTTTTTTTTTTTTTTTTCAACTTTATCTGCTGGGCGTAGCAACAGCAAAGGCCTTTCATTGGAGTTTGGGGCCAATACGTTTTGGGGTCCACAAAAAACTGTAAGCAAAGAAACAGCACAAATTGAAGAAGTGAATTCCAACATGTCACAACCCAACATTTCCTTTACCCCCAACTCTCACGCGATGTAAACACGCGTTAGCGATGATGCGTGCACTAGCGATTTGGACGAAGAATCCTCGCATATCGGCGTGTCTACGCCTCGTTTGCTCACACTGTTCTGTTACTCACGCCGATGTTCATGTGTTGCTCACATGAATCAACTGTCATACTTACGGTCACTTCCTATGCTTTCCCCTCTTCTGTTACCGTGGGATACGTTATCTAACCAATACAAGTCTGTAGGATGTATTTACCCAGGGGGAAAATGCTAAGGAAATTCAAATCGTCATTATCAAATCGTTGATTACCAAAAACTGATAATTCGTTTAAACAAAAAAAAAAGAAAGTAAAAAAAAATTTTTTTTTTTTTTTTTTTTTTTTTTAACATTTTCGTAAACTATGGCGGCCAAATTTAAACTATGGCGGGCCGCCATAGTTTCCTCAATGTATGGGAAACACTGAACAGTAACAACCATTACTACAACGTCATATAGGGCTTTCAGACCGACCAGAATGGTGCTGGTGCCCGCACCAGTTACGTTCCGTTCTAAAGTGCTTATCTGCGAACCGCCCGTGCTCATACCGGGCTCTGAACTATTCCCGCACGTGACTGTGTTACCCGGATGAACCTGCTGACGGCCACGCTGTCGTCACGGTTCGCGGAGAAAAACCTAGTATTTTGCGGTTCGCATTGCGAACCAACTTTCCGGTTCGCGAACGCTAAAATCTGTGGCGTAAACACGACGGCCGGTTCGCGATAGGTGCGGGAACGGGGACTGGCACGGTTCACAGTCGGCCTGAATGCGCTAATAGAGGTGTAAGCAAGCAATAGGACATCCCTGTGTGGAAAGCCATGCTACTTGGCGAGATTCTGCTGTTCGTGAGGCTTACCCAGAATTCATGGCATGTAGCTCCACCTGGAACAACTTGAGGATGAATTTCTGCAGGTCACAGTGGAAGCGGATCAGGTCTGGGTGGGGGGAGCTTGGCAGTGCGTGACACGTGGCGGTGCTGGACATGCAGAACCTGACACAAAAAATGCAAATAAATCAATCAACCAATTCCAGAACATTCCAGAACGTAACACCCAAATGAATTGAGGTACAAATGTTTATCTTAAAAATGATATAGAAATTGAATAAATGATAAGGGTCAATGGTTTTCAAGTTTAAAAGGCTAATCACATCACTAATTATACATCTTAATATCTAAATATCTCTTTTGTAAAGTGAACATTAACTCCTTCGGAAAGTCAATTACATTTCATCTATGATGTCCTCCATGTTCACCAAAGCCATATCGTTGCCATAGATACCACTGCAGGTGTCAACCCCAGTGACGTCAATGACGTCAACCAACAAGGTTATCAACTGCCATGTGTGAACTTTTCACACAATACGGCACCTGACCCAGCTTGTGACCCAGACAGTGAAAACCTGACAGCATTGCACACTTCATTCCTGACCACACAGCACGTGTTTGTTGCCTTTGTTGTTTGCTTGTGGTTATTTGACATTGACGTGACTGGTTATATCGCCCGGTTTTATCTGATTGTCAGGCTGTGCAACCTCCAGGTGCTCAACAGAAGGTTTGCTTTTCTGTCACTGGAGTGTCTGCTTATATAGTTTAATTCTTTTTCATCTCTTTGTCAGACTGTGCTCCCCTGCAGAAGTGTCCGGCTATACAGGCAGTCTGGTTTCGTCTGATTGTCAAGGCTGTCCAGGTGCTCACCTGAAGGACGT
Source organism: Engraulis encrasicolus (assembly GCF_034702125.1). NCBI lineage: Eukaryota > Metazoa > Chordata > Actinopteri > Clupeiformes > Engraulidae > Engraulis > Engraulis encrasicolus. The sequence continues at coordinate 4,842,675 of NC_085877.1, forward strand.
GCTGAGGAGGGACCACACGCCGGCCTTGCACTCGGGACACTGCAGGATATTCTGGTAGTACTTGGCGTAGGCAGGGGAGCCCCAGGGAGAGTTGCAGCGCAGGATGTTGTGGAGGGTCTGACTGAACATGCTGAGGGAGTAGGGCTCTGCAGTTCCCTGAGAGAGAGAGAGAGAGAGAGAGAGAGAGAGAGAGAGAGAGAGAGAGAGAGAGAGAGAGAGAGAGAGAGAGAGAGAGAAAAAGAGAAAAAGAGAGAGAAGTCAGACAAACAGAACAGCACAGCCACAGTTTGAGAAAACCGCTTCTATCAATCATTAATAATACAAATATGATCTTTTGCCATACTCCACTTTAATACCAAGGCTAAATGTGAAGTACGATACTCACTGAACATTCAACTTTCCTTTAAAAGTTCTTCACAATTCCGCCTGTCACAATAATGTTTCAAGCCAGCCTGAAATTGCCATGATCCCACTGCATTGTGCTGAGACTTTTCCGTAAATCAAGTTCGCTAACTGACAGGATCTGGTTGATGTCATAGTGGTCATGACGTGCTAACGGCATGTGTTGTGGGAGAAGATCTGCAGTGTTGTGGTGTGTTGTGCTGGTAAACTCACGTCCAGACAGGCCGTGCTTCATGAGTGCAATGAAGTCACAGCGTCTTTGTTAGCATGTGCTGTGTTGTGTTGGTGCGTTGGCAAATCACGTCCATGCCGTGCTGCATGTGTGTAAAGTAGTTTTAGTGTACTAGCTGCATGTATTGTGGCGTGTTGTGATGGCAAACTCACGTCCAGTTCGTGCTGCATGAGCGTAATGTAGTCATGGCGTGTTTGTTAGCATGTGCTGTCTTGTGCTGTGCTGTGTTGGTGCGTTGGCCAACTCACGTCCAGGGCGTGCTGCATGAGAGCCTGTACGTGCGAGGGTGCGGGGATCAGCCCAGGGTGCAGCGAGTTCTGGAGCTCCTCCAACGCCGTCGGGAAGAAGCTGCACTCCAGCAGGACCCCCACGTTCCACAGCTCCGCCGGGGCGCGCTGCACAGAAAGACATGTTAAAGGGGTATGCCACTGTTTTGGGGCATAATACAGTTAAAATCGTTGGCTGGGGTTTATAAAGGTGGTAAAGTGTCTTATAACTGTATTAAGCCCCAAAATAGTGGCATACCCCTTTAAGTGTTTTTGGGGTCTTCTATGCCTTTATTTGATAGGATAACAGGAAGTAAGTGGGAGAGAGAGACAAGGTAGGGTCGGGATATGACCCAGGGACAGACTCGAATCCGAGTCACCCGCATATGGTACAGCGTCTTAGCACACTGTATCACAGCACCCCCAGGGATTCGTTTTAAAATCTGCTTAGAACAAATGTTACATACTTAATACAACTTCTTATTTTCAGAAAATATTTAAAACTAAACATATCCAGGAAATGTGCTTTTTTATGTTGATTTGTTGAGATATATGCAGCTGACTAAAAAGGATTGCAACGCAGGATCGGGTGAAAAGGGAAATGAGAGGGAGAGTTGTGGTGGTGGATGGAGGTTGGAGGTAGGGAGAGAGGAGGAGGACAAACGGAATTGGCTTTCTGGGGGTCAGTGCTAGTACTGTCAGTCAGTGCCCAGTTACATCTCTGATTACCAGGAACTTTTGTGGTGGATGAGGAGGAGGGTGTGAAGGGTGACTGGGTAGTAGTCAGGGGCTGGAAGTAAGAAAAAAAAAAAAGGATGAAACCCTTCACTTTCCCCCCCAAATGACTCTTTGAGGAAAAGAACCACGAAGCAGGAAGGGCAAGCATAAGGCCTTTTTTAATGGGCCTGTCAATCAAGGAGTCACCAATCACATCAGGCTGTTCACATCAGCTGACCCGGATATGATGCTTCCCAGACAAACGAATCACCCCGTGGCACTGCTTAAGTGACAGCTGAGGAAATTGAATGACCTGAACTGCCTCGGAGAAAAGGGGGAAAAAATAGAAGTGTGCGCATATGCTGCGCCCGCCTGATAACCGCTATGTTTAGGGTGTTTTAATATGCTCTAAGCCGATCTGCGTGAAGTACCTGAGAAAACGGACAAGACAGGTAGAAGCTCTGGACGCCAGAGTCCACCGGGCCTTTCTTCTGCTTCAATTTCTAGAAGAGAAACGGATAAAGAGCAATGCATCATGAGGCTATGAACAAAACACATTTCTTAAGATGTGATCAATGCAATGAATTGTTTTCTGTACAATACTGTAGCCTATCTTTTATCACAAAGAAATAACTTTTTTTTTTTTAAAGGCTGTATTTTATTCAAGACACACACGTTGTTATTTGATAAAAAAAATGATGGATGGGCCGGATAGTGAGAATGAAACTGTAAATGCATTATTCTCCTCACCTCTGCTTTGCCTACGTAGTCCTCTAGCTTGCTCTGCAGCCCGGAGAGAAGGCCTATGTCGAGAGCAGACCCGACTCCCTCTGTGTCCGCAATCACATTCTCTGATGAGGAGTCCATGTCGTCTGCGTACCCATTGCTCTCGTGGTCTGGCCGCCCAGGAGACCACTTTAATGCCCTGTAGGCTGTCTACAAAATGAACATAACAGTAACAGACATTTCAAGAAGACCACACATCACTGTTTATATATTCTGAGTACAAGTATGACCATTAGGAAATGTGTAAGACACCAGCAGTTGAATTGGTTTAAATTCTGATTTAGCCTAAGTCGGGCTAAAAAATGTGAATAATTCTCAAAATAGCTAATGAGTAAACTGACTACATGAGATTTCATATTGTTTATAATTACAAATGTCTGATATGACACACAAAATGCAGGCAAGTATTCCAGTACAGATTGTTTTGGAAAAACATTTCTGACCCCAAGTAAGTGCAAAGCCAGCTGGTCTAAAGAGGTGGAGTCGTCTGCTGGGTCATCCAGCAGCATATTCTGGGACATCACATGCGTTATGGCGATGGAGGCTGGTCTCTGCAGGTACACGACAGCTCTGCCAGCCTTCAGGATCCTGAAATCAAAGCAGCACGTGTAAATACTCAATACATTATACACACGCTTATTGGATACATGTTTGTATATGTGACCAACTCATAATCATCCGCGGATGAAGTGGCCTTGAGCAAGGCTCAAACACCAAATTGCTTGAGAGACTGTACCCTGTACCTAAATAAATGTACTGTAAGTCGATGTGGATAAAACAGTCAGCTAAAGCCTAATTCTCACCGGACAAATTATACCTATGGGCCACTGGTATTACCCCACGATTACCCCCTACCACCTGTGTTATTCTGTGACACATTATGAGAGGATAAGCAAACGTCTTTTATTTACTAAATGTTCAGCAATTATGACAAGATTTCTAGAACACATTCTCTGCAATTATTAGTTAATAAGGTAAAAGTAATATTTCTCCTGTGTGAATCGGGCTCAAGTGTATTGTATATGTTCAGCCCTATTAAAAAGGCTCTACTAACCTGCTGATGATGTCTCTCCTCGTCAAGTCAGTCAGAGTCAACAGCACCAGCCAATCCTGCACAGATGGTCAGTTGAAAAAAAAAAGAAGCATAAATGCATGGTATGTTTCTGGGTACAAGGTCCATCATAAAGATAATGAATTTCAGCCCCACCCATGTCGTCTATTGATTCATTTTATTAAAGGATCCCCATTAGCTTGTGCCATAGCAGTTCACTAGTCTTCCTTGGGTCCTAATTCCGGCCCTAATTACCTGGAATGCCCCAGTCACCTCTCTCCTGGTCACCTTCTCCCGCCAGGTGCGAAGAGGGTTGCTGGTGCCAGGGCTTTGCACTGGGAGGTTCACCTCATAACGTGACTCGGGCATCCACCCATGGTGCTTCATGCTGTCCAGAACATATTCTGGTGTGACGATCCATTTCCCTGAGGTGGGGGTGAAAAAATGGGTGTGATAATGCCACATGCTTAAGAGGAAACTTAAGACACATTAGCATATGCATATACATGAGCTGTTACCAGAATGGCAATTAACAAGTTGTAATATTTCCATTTCATATCAACAACAAAATGCTGAATACAAAACTAGTGGTCACACCAACCTCCAGCACAAGCCGCCAGGAACTTTTCACTGAGCGCAGCACAGGGCACTATCAAGTGAGTGGTGCTTTCCTTGTAAATCTGCAACACATTAAGGAACTGTATGTCAACTTACAACCACAATAGGTAGAACTGTACATGTCAGCCGGCATTGAGATAAAGAAAAAAAAAAACTACAAATCTTTGTTGCATCTTTCAGACTACAGGCCGGGGCGTCAATTACTGCCAAGCCATGTCTGAGCCTATATTTGGATGCAATTGAGGTCAAGGAAAAAATTATAGAAAGTCAAAAATATCTCTCTGAAAGCAATTAGGCTAATTTCTCAGGGTCAATCACTGACTCTTTATCTTTTTCTGAATGAACGGCAACATATTTGTACGCTGGTGATTTCAATGAAATCCTGACGGTTTATTTTTATACAATGAGAGAGGGTGGACCCCATGAGAAAATGATTCCATTAATTAGCCTGAAACATCGCTTCACCAGTCAGAGGATTCACCAATGCAATGCCTGGTCCCCATACCTGATAAAGCACAAAGCCATGAGTAATCCTTCCAGGTAAACTCTACTATAATTTATTCATTAATCAAATTCCTGTTTTTATGGTACTCAAATCATTAGCCAAGTTTGTCTGACAATATCTGACAGGAAAATGAAATGGCAGCTGGCATGGGATCATCATCACATTCACCAAATAACTGTGGGCCTAATACAATGACCATAACCCAAATTACGAGGCTGCCCTTCAAACATCACTCACCGGGCCTCCAATGTATACTCCCCCCAGCTGCTTTATGGCACGTAGGAGTTGTCCTTTCCTTTGAGCATCTTTCAATCCTGATATCTGAAAAACGCGCTTTCTGCTTGACATCTTCACACACTTGACTCCGATATGCCTACATCACACAAGAAAAGGATCGCCTGTTGTTGTAAGAAAGAGAACACAATATATCAGAACATTAATAGCTAGAGTTGCCAAACAGGGTTGCCAAAATCAATTGGGAATGTCATGACACTTCACTGTCAGATTGCTAACTACGCTAACATTGTTTAAACCACAACTCTTCAGCTCCTGGATTGCATCCATATACAATATTTATAACCAGTGATTTTAGTGAGAGGACACTTGGAAGTCATCATGGGGAATGACAAGCAAATACTGTACATTGCAGGTCAGTCTGCCAGGTTGCATGCTGCCATACATTGCATTGCATGATGTACCCTTTTCCTACGCGCCAAAATTGCGTGTATAAACTAGGAGGTACTTGAGTCAGAGATTCTTGGATCCAGTCTCTCTGCTTGAGTGGCGTGCCTGACAATTAAAAGCCCCCGTCTTCTAAGGCTGTCAAATACCATAAAATACACATATTTGTACTAACAAGACGTTTAATAACACAATAAGACACACAACTGTCGTGGTACATTACCGAGCTTCAAGGGTTTTCAGTATGAACGGTACCAAATGTGGATGAGTTGTGCTTGTTCTTCTTCTTCTTCTTTGGTGTTTATTGGCGGTTGGCTACCGACGTGGAGCATTACCGCCACCAACTGGTGCAGTTATGTACAACTCTTTGCATGGCTTGTTCAGGTCAGAGGTACGGAGCATTGATGGAGTGTGCGCACTAACGGGGGTGCTAGATAACAGAAATAAATAAAACAAAAAGCAAACAAATAATAATGAAAAGAAAAATACATAAAAGGAAGGGAAGCCATTAGGGAGGGAAAGAGAAAAATAAATGATCACTCAAGAATAAATAACTTAAATCCTGTCAAATAACTGGGTTGACTTCAAAAATCTCATAAGGGGGGCCCATGCAGATGGCCTATTGGAGAATGCCAGCAGGCCTTCCAGAGTTAACCTTGTCATCCCTATTGGCCTTACATTTTGCATCAGTATTTCCCTTTCACAACTATATGCTGGGCATTCTAATAACACATGTTCTACTGTCTCTCTGTGGTTGCAGAAAGGGCATTGTCCAGTGGCATGTTTCCCTATTATGCTGAGGGAGTGATTAAGTTGCGTGTGTCCTATTCTAAGCCTTGTGGTGACTGTGTCAGCTCTTCTGTCCCTGCTGTCTGGTCTTCTTGTGGGGACTTGTGGTTGGATCTTAAACAGGAACCTCCCCTTTGTATTTGCTACCCACTGCTCTTGCCACAGTTTACAAACTTTAGTCTTGATTAGGCTCTTTACCTCCTCTCTGCTTAGGGGCACCACCAGGTTGCCTAGCTCCATCTTAAGGGCGTTTTTGGCCAGTATGTCAGCCACTTCATTGCCTTCCACTCCTGTATGAGCTGGAACCCAGAGAAACAAAAAACATATGCCCCTGTGAGACAGTCTATACAAGCACTGGAATATTTCACAAATCAGGTCAGGTCTGCAAGCAGACTTAAAATTCATGATACTAACCAAGGCCTGCCATAGAGTCTGAGCATAAAACATATTCATTTGGTCTAAGGTCCTCCGCCCATGTGAGTGCCATTAAAATAGCTAAAAGCTCAACTGAATAGATTGCCAAGTTATCTGGTGTTCTCTGTGTTGAAGTGATGCGTCAGCATCTGGTACATATACTGCTGCTCCTGTCCTTCCAGTGTCTGGATCCTTAGAACCATCAGTATACACCTGCACCCTGTCGTTAGTACCTAGTGCTTAAGTAATGTGTTGTACCATATTGCTTAGTCCACCTTACTCTTTGCTCTTTTTAGATTGTCTGGCTATATCCAGATCCACTTTAGGCATTGGGAAAAACCAAGGAGGAGTGGCTGATAGTGCTACTGTGGGACCAATATGATAGCTTATTCAAGTCTAGTCTCTCAGCCTCTTTGTCTCCCACCCATCCAAAACTGTTTTAAAATCCTTACGGCCATGTGCTCCCAGCACTTATTCAGCACACCTTTGGATGGATGATCATGTGTATGCCCCTGTAATGTAAACCCAGTAATTCATGCTTAGTTGTAGACGACGCAGTGCAGTGGCCAGTGGCATTTCACCAACCTCCACCTGTAACGCTGGGACTGACGATGTCTTAAAGGCCCCACAGCATAGCCGTAGAGCCTGTGCTTGCACTACATTGAGCTTCTGCAAGTGCGACTTTGCGGCTGACCCATAGGGCGATGCAAGCATAATCCAAGGCAGACCTAATAAGAGCAGTATAAATATGCCTAAGGGCACCCATGCTCGCCCCCAGCTGCTCCCACAAGGCATCTCATCACATTAACAGCCTTTTTTTACACTTGGTTGTGACCCTCTGGATATGTTCTCCGTATGTCAGTTTACGATCCATCCACACTCCAAGGAATCTGACACTTGATACTTGCTTAACTGACTGCCCATAGAGAGTGATCTGTACCTTCGGGTTAACCCGCTTGTTAGAGAAGCACACCACTTGAGTTTTGTCAACAGAAAAACGGAAACCCCATTTAATTCCCCATTCCTCCACAGCACTAACTGCTGACTGTAATTTCAGTTGTACAGCTACCGCATTACGCCCTCTCACCCACAGAGCCCCATCGTCTCTGCATATAATGACCTGCCAAGACTAGCGTCTACACACCACAAAGACATCATTAATCATGATATTGAAAAAGAATAGGACTACAAACGCTCCCTTGTGGAGTTCCATTTTCTATGGAGTAAATACAAGAGTGAGATGACCCAACCCGTACTTCGATACTTCTGTCTCTAAGGAAGTCCATCACCCAGTTATACATTCTACCCCCTATGCCTATTGACTCTAGCTTCATGAGAAGACCATCTTTCCACAGCATGTCGTATGCCTTTTCCACGTCAAAAAATACTGCATTTACATGCTCCTTATTGGCTTGAGCCTTCCTAACTTCGTTCTCCAGACAGACTACTGGGTCCATTGTGGTCCTCCTTTCCTAAAACCGCTCTGGTGGCATGAGAGCAAGTTTTTCTACTTTCTAAGACATATGTTAATCTGCGGTAACCATGCGCTCCATAATTTTGCACATGTTTGAAGTCAAGGCAATAGGTCGATAGCTGGTAACTTCGCACTTATCTTTCCCTGGCTTCCCTATGGGTATAACAACAGAGTGCTTCCAGATCAATGGAATTGTCCCTTCCTTCCATATTCTATTATAAAGCTGCAAAATTATTTCCTGTGCCTCAGAGGTTAAACATTCCACCATCTTATAGGTTATCTCATCCTTTCCAGGGGATGTGGTTCTCACCCCATCCAGGGCTCTTTTGAGTTCAAACAGGAGAAGGGAACATCCATTGCTTCGCTAAAATCTGTCTTTTTTATTATGTATGTTAGGGTGCTGGCTTAACATAACACTTCTTGCTGCTCTAGCTTCTGGTGTCAGGTTGACAGAGCTATGTACTTTAACAAACGTTCTCGCCAATGCTTCTGCCTTATCCTTATTACTAATCATAACTTTATCCTCAAATCTTATGGCTGGAAGGGAAAGCTCCCTTCGTATACCACTCATCCTCCTAACCATACCCCAAACTTCAGAGATTTGAGTTTCCCTCCCAATTTCATTGCAGAATTGTTGCCAGTATTGCCGCTTTGTTTGCCTTATAACCCTTCTTACGTGAGCCTGGGCTCTTTTATACGCCACCATGTCACTAAAACAAAAGTAGTCTTCACCTTCCTAAACGCTTTGTTCCTTTCCTGTATGGCCTTCTTGCACTCCTCTGTCCACCAAGGAACCATCTTACGTCGTCCTACACCACTCCCCTTTCCTATTATCTCTGTTGCGGTTGATGCAAGACTTCAGTTACTTTTGAGGCAAACTCGTCCACCCTGCTAAAGCTATCTGGCCTAATAGCTTCCATCCTAACACTACAGAACATACTATAGGCCGTCCAGTTAGCATCTTTTAATTTCCATCTAGGAAAGCCTATGTCCTCCAGTTGCGCTGACCCTACTCCAATGTCACAGCGAATCGGATAATGGTCACTACCTACTGTAGTATCATCAAGAACTTCCCACTTAGTAACACACTAGCTATTTTCTCAGAAACCAAGGTGAGGTCAATTGACGACTCCACCCCTCTCCCCACATCTATCCGGGTACCCCTCCCATCATTCAGACACACCAGTTCCATTTCCTCTAACAGCTCCTCAACCACACACCCATTATAATCTGTTTGTGCACTACCCCAGAGAGTACTATGGGCATTGAAATCCCCACACCAAACTATTTGATTAAAATCCTCGCCAATAATGTTTACTAAGGTTTCTTTACTTTAACTTCTTACAGGGGTTATAGAAATTGGCTACCGTACATTGCTGTCGCCTATCCATACCTCCACTACTACTGCCTCCTCATCTCCGCATGTGTTCATTACCCTGTACCCCAGCCCTTGTTGGATAAAGGTTACGACGCCACCCCCCCACCCCCTTCCCTGTCTCTACGAATAGCAACATACCCATACAAAATGAAGTCCAGCTGTGGCTTAAGCCATGTTTCTTGAACACAAATAACATGGGGCTTCTCATTCATGTCGTCCAGAAAGCTCTTGAATTCCTGCCCATTGGAACAAAGGCTACGGGCATTCCATTGCAGAATCATGAAGACCATTATTGACCAATAATGGTGTCTGTGTATCTGGAATCCCTGCATTGTTAAGTACATCAACTATCATTTCTAGGGATATGTTCCCCATATTGAGATATTTCTCCGCTGCCCTTATAATTATTTCAATTCTCTCAGTTCTGCTCTCTGATTTAGCTGAACAATTAATTACATAGGCAAGAAAAGGCCACAAACTTTACTTTGTCTATTGATATGGTCATGTCGTTGCACACCGTTTCTCTGGGTAAGACCTAGGGTCACGGGCTTCGGGTCCTCTCGGCCTCTTTATTCATTGGTTGCTGACGTACGATGTTTTTCGTTCTGACCAGATTTCACTTTTTTGATAGCCTCCGCGTATGTCAGCTTCTCCTCCACTCTAACTCTCTGTACCTGAGCAGCACGTTTGTGAGCCTCACACCCTTTGTACGCTGCGCTATGCTCACCACCACAATTACAGCACTTTGCTTTTGTATTCTCACTACATTTTCCATATTCGTGATCCTCACCCCCGCATTTGCCGCATCGCTGCCTGCCTCTACACACTGCTGCAACATGGCCAAACTTTTGGCACTTATAGCACCTGAGTGGGGGAGGAATGTATGGTCGCACAGTGTAGCTTAGGTACCCAACCTTAACCCTGTATGGCAACGCATGCTCGTTGAAATACATCAGTACAGAGAGACTGTCACGCTTTACCCCATCTTTAGTGTATGGCAGCCCTTCTAGCCTTAACCACATTAGCCCCGGTCACATTACTCATTATTTCATCCGTAGACATATCAGTGGGAACCCCTGTGATTACCCCCTGCACTGCCCGCTTTCTTTCCCAGGGAAGACATGTTACCTTCTTTCCACCCAAAGATGTAAGCTTAGTTACACACTCTCGCTGCTGAAGGTCCTTGCATGTGATCAACAAACTACCATCTCTAAGGGGTTTCACATTAACCTCTCCTACACTGTCGTGCAGGGCTTTGGTCAGCTTCAATGGGTTGACAGAACCGGGAGACTCAAACTGAAGTTTTACTTTGAGCATTTCTGCCGCATTCGCAGCCACACTGATAACGCTACCAACATCAGAATCCCAGGAATCATCAGACTGGGATGTCCTTCTCATTCTCTTTCTCTCTGTTCTAGCAAATGCTTTTCCTTTCCCTTTTCCTTTACCTTTCGTTTGCCAACCATCCTTGTTCGAGTCTCCCGCGTCCTCTCCCTCCATCTCCACCGCCTCACCCCCTGCGTCACTTCCTGCCATCTCCGCTCCGACCATCCGCCCAAGCACGAGTTGTGCTTGTTTTTTATTTCAAACATTACATAATTCCCCATTTAATGAGCATATAAAGATCCAGTATATACATAATAATTTTATATTCATAATTATACATTTAATATATTAAATGGCTTGTTATAAATACAAATATTCATTACTTAACTTACCACACGTTCCCCCCAAAATCTGATCATATGGAACATCCCATTACGCGGAAGTTTTCAAGGCAAGCTTCCGGTTGGTTGTCACAGACGCTACCTTGTTGCAAGGGGATGCGATGCGTGATACAATGTAGCAGACTGCTAATTATATGGATACATAATGTCACGGACACGTTCTTTTTTACAGCACAGTGGTCGTTTGCACGTTTGAACTGTATTGCTGGAATCGTGGCTATGTTTAGGTTAATGCCATGATACCAAGTGTTGCGGTTTGCTAACGGTTTAGATAGCCCTGTCTGGTATGTTTAGCAGCCTATCTAACATCCACTTGCTTCACCACTAAACCACGGATGCAGCAACTTCGAGGAGCTTATTCTTCACTAGCTTTTCTATCAATTATCTTACACAAAATCCCGTTGAAGCTGCTTCCAAGTGGAATGCTCCAGTTGTTACTTTTCGACGAATTGTTTCTGTGGGACGTGTTTGGAATGTTTGTCATGCATAAGCCGATATTACTGGCTCAGTGCAACACATTTAGCCTACCTGTTGCTTTTACATAAATAATAAATCGCTTTTCATGACTTTTCATTCACGCCATGCCAATTCATGGCACGTTTCCCACACTCCCACGTTACCCGTGCATTAGACTAAGGCTGTATGAAAATCTGATATTTTGATTGCTGGCTGGCTTTGCCTCACAATGGACTGACCACGGAAGCAGGTTTTTTTTGGCCATTCCTCAGTTGAAGGTAAAACGGGTTTGTTATTTTTTAAAGGGACGTAGGTAGAGTAGGCTTTTAGCTACAGTGGCTCGCATTGCAGATACTTTTACACATTGCAGTGTGAATTCTTTTCAACCATGAAGGTGCTAATTCATAGGCTATTTAACCTGATAAATGCTCACAATAATCACTGTTATAATAAGCACTATGAAGCCATTGCCCTTTCTTTCTTTCTTTCTTTCTTTCTTTCTTTCTTTCTTTCTTTCTTTCTTTCTTTCTTTCTTTCTTTCTTTCTTTCTTTCTTTCAAATTTCAGCAAACAAAATGCCTTTCATTCCAACTTGTCCCTTCAAAACAGGCTTTTCACAAGGATATAGATATAGGGGCCCACTGACTATAATGTAACGTTTTGTGACTATAATAATAATTAATATTGATATTTGGCTATAAAGGTTATAGCTTATATAGTAGGGCTATTCAAATGGAGGCCCTGGGGCCAGATGCGGCCCTTGGATGGCTAGGTTCTGACCCCCCCATAAGGTCAGAACAAAATGAAACAAGATGCCTGAAGAAGATCTATGATCGAAACGTTGCTCCTAATAAATTAAGTCTTTTGCAAGCAGTGTGCAGATCCTTTCCCGCTCCTAAATGTGACAGTTTTTTGATCTGGCACCTGCTGATGCTTTTTTGCTGGATGTGCGCACTTTCCACTACACTCAGAACAAAATGAAAACAAATATGTGTGCTATCTGTGGCCGTGCATAATTTGCAATCACTAACTAACACTT
>NC_085877.1:4860208-4862708 GCF_034702125.1 Engraulis encrasicolus
TCACTTTCTCTCAGGTTTTTCTCTTTCTTTTTTTCTCCGTCTTGTCACCTCTCTCTCCTTTTCACCGCGCTGGTCTTTTCTCTTTCCTGAAGCAGGCCGTTCTGTCCCCTCCACTGGGGATGGCAGACGAGAGGCTCTCATGGACTGAGATGACACCTCTCTGTCTTCCTCCCTCCCTCTCTACACCTCCATCTCCCTCCTCCTCCTCCTCCCCCAACACCAGCCTCTCTCTCTCTCCCTCCCTCCCTCTCTCTCTCTCTCTCTCTCTCCCTCCCTCTCCCCCCCTTTTGAGAGGAGAGGGATACAGAAATCTATATAGTATTTTTTTCTCTCTCTTCCTTCCCCCCATGATGCTTTTATCCCTTTGTGCTGTTTGTGCGAGGAGGGCTGGATGGTCTGTGCGGCGTGGCGTGGTGCGGCGCGGCGCGGGGCTGTTGCTAAATGTGTTGTGCCCGAACAAAGCCGCACACTGCTCTGCCATTAGAGGCCGGCCTCTCATCTGAGAGCCAGCCACTGTTCTCTCTCCTCTCTCTCTCTCCTCTCTCCTCTCTCCTCTTTTTCGCTCTCGCTCTCTCCTCCATTCGCAACAAAAATGGGCAGAGAGTAATAATTGAAGATTCCACATCTTGAAATGAAAACCCTTGGGTGGGTAATTCAAGGCTTATTACCCCAAGGCTGAGGTATTTTTCTGCTTTCCAAGCATTAAAGGCTTATTTAGTGTTCTTGGGGAGATGGGAGACGGATAGCCATTATAAGAACAAAGAGGAGGGATAATGGGAAATTGTGTGAAAAAAGAGAGAGAGAGAGGGAGAGAGAGAGAACGAGAAAGGGGAGTGAAAGAGGAGGAAGAAAGAGTGATGCTCAATTGTGTTGGTCAGTCAGCCTTGGGCTTCTTTTCAGGGAGTGCAGTGCTTCACTAGATCCCCCTCTCCACTCCTCCACCTCTCCGCCTCTCCACTCCACTCCTCTCCACTCCTTTCCTCTCTCTCCCTCTCTCTCTCTCTTCTTGCTAAAGCGCACCCGGGTGGGCCGGTGTCACACACCACACCTGCTGCCTAAGCCACTTAGCAGTGTCTGGGACAAATTATGGAAGGACAGACAGAAAAAAGAAGAAAAACGAAGGACAGGAACAGGAAATGAGAGTGAAGGGGAACGAGATGAAACAGAGGGAGAGAGAGGGAGAGAGAGACAGTTACTGTATGTAGCTAGCTGCCCTCTTACTCCTGTGGAGGTTTTAACCTCTGAAAAAAAGAGAGAGAGAGACAGAGTAATAGAGATGGTGCTCCCTACTCACTACTGTGAAGGTCTTAACCTTTCTGAGAGAGAGAGACAGAGAGAGAAAGAGAGAGAGAGAGAGAGAGAGAGAGAGAGAGAGAGAGAGAGAGAGAGAGAGAGAAAGAAAGAAAGAAAGAAAGAAAGAAAGAAAGAAAGAAAGAAAGAGAAAGAGAGAGAGAGAGAGAGAGAGAGGTCGATGTAGCAGCTGCCCACTCCTGTGCTCCTGTGGAGGCTTTAACCTCTGTATGGGTCAGGCTATGGTTGGTAGCTGGCATGCGCCCAGCGCTGCCATGTCAGACATTTGCCTAAGAGCCGGCTCCTAATTGGAGGAGATTAAGATAGGTTGACATTGGGCTTTGGCTCGCCTAAATTGAAACACTGTGATCCATTAGGCTTCATCAGATGGGACACTCTGGCGGAGCGAGCGCCACCCGAATAAAGCCGACTACCACCACGCAGGCAGGAGGAAAACTCTCTGTGTGTGTGTGTGTGTGTGTGTGTGTGTGTGTGTGTGTGTGTGTGTGTGTGTGTGTGTGTGTGTGTGTGTGTGTGTGTGTGTGTGTGTGTGTGTGTGTGTGTGTGTGTGTGCGTGCGTGTGTGCCTGCGTGCGTGTGTGTGTGTAGGTTAAGGGGGCAGAGAGGCCTCAGGTTACGCCATGGCAAAGGAGGAAAAGCCATAACACTGATAACTTCAGGCACTTGCCAATCTTATGCACGATCGGGTGCCACACACACTCAAGTGTGTGTGTGTGTGTGCGTGTGTGTGTGTCCGTGTGTGTGTGTGTGTGCGTGCGTGTGTATATGAGTGATTCTACGATTCCCCTACGCTTTTGGCAAAAGCAAAATGTCACTTATCAGTATTTTTTTTCAACTAAATGACCTAGATGTTTACATAGTGTATATATTTAAGTTTCCAAACAAACAAATTGCCAAGCTTAATCTTAAATAATTTGATAAATACTCTAATGAAAGCGAACATTTGCTTAATTATTTTGTCAACAGTGTTATGGACAAATACTATGTCATTTCAAACATATATAAAAATACTACAGAGTTGAAACAATATATGTTTGAAAGTGCTTATGTCCCTTAGCAGTAATGTTGTCATTGATCTGTGCAACTGATATAGAAAATGTGATTGTTGAGCTTCATAAGTAGGATTTTATGAGTCACTGTGATACAAACTGACACATTTTTCATCATAAATCCCTGTAACGTCTGATTTG